>NW_027139753.1:0-99080 GCF_035084215.1 Heptranchias perlo | reverse complement strand
TAGAGATTTCAAAATAACCCAATCCCAGAATCCCAGACGTCTGCTAAGTTGTTACATTTCTGCTTCCCCTCCCCAATAACTAATAATAATCCACAGTCCATAAATTGTACCCTGAACATCTCACCAACATCAGTCTGTCGAGTCTCTAACATACCAGCAGGAACAGCTTTCAGTCCCATCCATCACTGACCGAGTGCCTGTACACTACCTGTACACTATTTGCACACTACCTGTGCGCTGCCTGCACGCTGCCTGTGCACTACCTGTACGCTGCTTGCACGCTACCTGTATGCTGCTTGCACACTACCTGTACACTACTTGTACACTATCTGTACACTGCCTGCACACTACCTGCACACTGCCTGCACACTACCTGTACACTACTTGTACACTACCTGTACGCTGCTTGCACACTTAGCAGGTGTTTAACTGCTGTCCTTTTGATTTGTGCAAATCAGTCATAGCCTTTTCCCAACACATCCATTATAGAGAGAGCAGCAATGAGAGATCAGAGGGCGGGCGGGAGGAGGAGCCATCTGCCGGCCCGTCTGGAGTTGGCTGCTGAGTGCTGGGTACGTGTCAGTCTGGCATGAGGGTTCACACTGCCTGATATGGTGACATCATCCGAAAGATGCAGGTTCCCCACAATGTAAAGAGTCCAGGATAATATTCAGAGCAGAGAAGGTGGGCAGGGGACGGAGGGCGAGGGAGGGGGACGGAGGGCGAGGGAGGGGGACGGAGGGCGAGGGAGGGGGACGGAGGGCGAGGGGGACGGAGGGGAGGGCAGGGGACGGAGGGCGAGGCAGGGACGGAGGGCGAGGGAGGGGAGGCGGAGGGCGAGGGAGGGGACGGAGGGCGAGGCAGGGGACGGAGGGCGAGGGAGGGGGAGTAGGGCAATGGGGGGGGATAGGGGGAGGGGAGAGCTGGTGAGGGGATTCCTGTTCAAAGTACTTGTGTGTGACCAGGTTATGGTGCTGCTCTCCATCCCCCCCACCGCCATCGACCCCCCCCCCCCACCGCCATCGACCCCCCCCCCCACCGCCATCGACCCCCCCCCCCACCGCCATCGACCCCCCCCCCCCACCGCCATCGACCCCCCCCCCCACCGCCATCGACCCCCCCCCCCACCGCCATCGACCCCCCCCCCCACCGCCATCGACCCCCCCCCCCCACCGCCATCGACCCCCCCCCCACCGCCATCGACCCCCCCCCCCACCGCCATCGACCCCCCCCCCCACCGCCATCGACCCCCCCCCCCACCGCCATCGACCCCCCCCCCCCACCGCCATCGACCCCCCCCCCCACCGCCATCGACCCCCCCCCCCCACCGCCATCGACCCCCCCCCCCACCGCCATCGACCCCCCCCCCCACCGCCATCGACCCCCCCCCCACCGCCATCGACCCCCCCCCCCACCGCCATCGACCCCCCCCCCACCGCCATCGACCCCCCCCCCCACCGCCATCGACCCCCCCCCCCACCGCCATCGACCCCCCCCCCCACCGCCATCGACCCCCCCCCCCACCGCCATCGACCCCCCCCCCCACCGCCATCGACCCCCCCCCCACCGCCATCGACCCCCCCCCCCACCGCCATCGACCCCCCCCCCCACCGCCATCGACCCCCCCCCCCACCGCCATCGACCCCCCCCCCCACCGCCATCGACCCCCCCCCCCACCGCCATCGACCCCCCCCCCCACCGCCATCGACCCCCCCCCCACCGCCATCGACCCCCCCCCCACCGCCATCGACCCCCCCCCCCACCGCCATCGACCCCCCCCCCACCGCCATCGACCCCCCCCCCCACCGCCATCGACCCCCCCCCCCACCGCCATCGACCCCCCCCCCCCACCGCCATCGACCCCCCCCCCCACCGCCATCGACCCCCCCCCCCACCGCCATCGACCCCCCCCCCACCGCCATCGACCCCCCCCCCCACCGCCATCGACCCCCCCCCCCACCGCCATCGACCCCCCCCCCCACCGCCATCGACCCCCCCCCCCACCGCCATCGACCCCCCCCCCCACCGCCATCGACCCCCCCCACCACCGCCATCGACCCCCCCCCCCACCACCATCGACCCCCCCTCACCACCATCGACCCCCCCTCACCACCATCGACCCCCCCTCACCACCATCGATCCTGTCTTCAATTCCTGTCCATTCTCCCCCATTTGCTGCTCTCAGTGACTTGATTCAGAGGCTGCAATCTCAGCGATTGGCCCTGAGAGAGGGGTCGGGAGCAGAGAGAAACCTGTTTGGGGTTTCAACAGGGGAGGAGTGGGCTGGGTGAGGGGAGAGGGACACTCTGAGAGGCTCCCTAAACATTGGCTGTCAGTCTGAGACGAGTGGTCGGTTTGTACGGTGAGCACAAAAGAAATAGTGAGCCGGACAGAATGATGCACCAACTTATATGGAGCTGTCTTCCCAGACAGACAAGTGTCTCAAAGCATTTGTGGATTTTATGTTGGCAAACAAGGTGGTCATTTTGGTACCACACAAGTGTACAAACAGCAGGGAAATGAGCGGCTTGTTAATCTATTTTGGAGATGTTGGTTGAGGGAGGAATGTTGTCAGAGGGCAGCCTGCTCCTGGAGCAGGAGAGAGGTCATTGGTTTAATATTTTCTCTGAAGAACAGCACACGTGAGCAAAAGAGAAAGTGTGACAGTGTGTGTGAAGAACAGAAGGTGTGACAGAGTGTATGAAGAACAGAAGGTGTGACAGAGTGTATGAAGAACAGAAGGTGTGACAGAGTGTATGAAGAACAGAAGGTGTGACAGAGTGTATGAAGAACAGAAGGTGTGACAGAGTGTATGAAGAACAGAAGGTGTGACAGAGTGTATGAAGAACAGAAGGTGTGACAGAGTGTATGAAGAACAGAAGGTGTGACAGAGTGTATGAAGAACAGAAGGTGTGACAGAGTATGAAGAACAGAAGGTGTGACAGAGTGTATGAAGAACAGAAGGTGTGACAGAGTGTATGAAGAACAGAAGGTGTGACAGAGTGTATGAAGAACAGAAGGTGTGACAGAGTGTATGAAGAACAGAAGGTGTGACAGAGTGTATGAAGAACAGAAGGTGTGACAGAGTGTATGAAGAACAGAAGGTGTGACAGAGTGTATGAAGAACAGAAGGTGTGACAGAGTGTATGAAGAACAGAAGGTGTGACAGAGTATGAAGAACAGAAGGTGTGACAGAGTGTATGAAGAACAGAAGGTGTGACAGAGTGTATGAAGAACAGAAGGTGTGACAGAGTGTATGAAGAACAGAAGGTGTGACAGAGTGTATGAAGAACAGAAGGTGTGACAGAGTGTATGAAGAACAGAAGGTGTGACAGAGTGTATGAAGAACAGAAGGTGTGACAGAGTGTATGAAGAACAGAAGGTGTGACAGAGTGTATGAAGAACAGAAGGTGTGACAGTGTGTATGAAGAACAGAAGGTGTTACAGAGTATGAAGAAGAGAAGGTGTGACAGAGTATGAAGAACAGAAGGTGTGACAGAGTATGAAGAACAGAAGGTGTTACAGTGTGTATGAAGAACAGAAGGTGTTACAGAGTATGAAGAAGAGAAGGTGTGACAGAGTATGAAGAAGAGAAGGTGTGACAGTGTGCGTGAAGAACAGAAGGTGTGACGGATTGTGTGAAGAACAGAAGGTGTGACAGAATGCGTGAAGAACAGAAGGTGTGACTGTGCGTGAAGAACAGAAGGTGTGACAGAGTATGAAGAACAGAAGGTGTGACAGAGTATGAAGAACAGAAGGTGTGACAGAGTATGAAGAACAGAAGGTGTGACAGAGTGTGAAGAACAGAAGGTGTGAGGGATTGTGTGAAGAACAGAAGGTGTGACAGATTGTGTGAAGAACAGAAGGTGTGACAGATTGTGTGAAGAACAGAAGGTGTGACAGATTGTGTGAAGAACAGAAGGTGTGACAGATTGTGTGAAGAACAGAAGGTGTGACAGATTGTGTGAAGAACAGAATGTGTGACAGATTGTGTGAAGAACAGAAGGTGTGACGGATTGTGTGAAGAACAGAAGGTGTGACGGATTGTGTGAAGAACAGAAGGTGTGACGGATTGTGTGAAGAACAGAAGGTGTGACGGATTGTGTGAAGAACAGAAGGTGTGACGGATTGTGTGAAGAACAGGTGTGACGGATTGTGTGAAGAACAGAAGGTGTGACAGTGTGTGTGAAGAACAGAAGGTGTGACTGTGTGTGTGAAGAACAGAAGGTGTGACAGTGTGTGTGAAGAACAGAAGGTGTGACAGTGTGTGTGAAGAACAGAAGGTGTGACAGTGTGTGAAGAACGGAAGGTGTGACGGATTGTGTGAAGAACAGAAGGTGTAACAGTGTGTGTGAAGAACAGAAGGTGTGACGGATTGTGTGAAGAACAGAAGGTGTGACGGATTGTGTGAAGAACAGAAGGTGTGACGGATTGTGTGAAGAAGAGAAGGTGTGACGGATTGTGTGAAGAACAGAAGGTGTGACGGATTGTGTGAAGAACAGAAGGTGTGACGGATTGTGTGAAGAACAGAAGGTGTGACGGATTGTGTGAAGAACAGAAGGTGTGACGGATTGTGTGAAGAACAGAACGTGTGTCGGATTGTGTGAAGAACAGAAGGTGTGACGGATTGTGTGAGGACAGAAGGTGTGACGGATTGTGTGAAGAACAGAAGGTGTGACGGATTGTGTGAAGAACAGAAGGTGTGACAGTGTGTGTGAAGAACAGAAGGTGTGACAGAGTGTATGAAGAACAGAAGGTGTGACAGAGTGTATGAAGAACAGAAGGTGTGACAGTGTGTGTGAAGAACAGAAGGTGTGACAGATTATGAAGAACAGAAGGTGTGACAGTGTGTGTGAAGAACAGAAGGTGTGACAGTGTGCGTGAAGAACAGAAGGCGTGACAGTGTGTGTGAAGAACAGAAGGTGTGACAGTGTGTATGAAGAACAGAAGGTGTGACAGTGTGCGTGAAGAACAGAAGGTGTGACAGTGTGCGTGACGAACAGAAGGTGTGACAGTGTGCGTGAAGAACAGAAGGTTTGACAGAGTGCGTGAAGAACAGAAGGTGTGACAGTGTGTGTGAAGAACAGAAGGTGTGACAGTGTGTGTGAAGAACAGAAGGTGTGACAGAGTATGAAGAACAGAAGGTGTGACAGAGTGTGAAGAACAGAAGGTGTGAGGGATTGTGTGAAGAACAGAAGATGTGAATGTGAGTGAAGAACAGAAGGTGTGAGGGTGTGAGTGAAGAACAGAAGGTGTAACGGATTGTGTGAAGAACAGAAGGTGTGACAGATTGTGTGAAGAACAGAAGGTGTGACAGATTGTGTGAAGAACAGAAGGTGTGACAGGTTGTGTGAAGAACAGAAGTTGTGACAGATTGTGTGAAGAACAGAAGGTGTGACAGATTGTGCGAAGAACAGAAGGTGTGACATATTGTGTGAAGAACAGAAGGTGTGACGGATTGTGTGAAGAACAGAAGGTGTGACGGATTGTGTGAAGAACAGAAGGTGTGACGGATTGTGTGAAGAACAGAAGGTGTAACAGAGTGTGTGAAGAACAGAAGGTGTGACGGATTGTGTGAAGAACAGAAGGTGTGACGGATTGTGTGAAGAACAGAAGGTGTGACGGATTGTGTGAAGAACAGAAGGTGTGACGGATTGTGTGAAGAACAGAAGGTGTGACGGATTGTGTGAAGAACAGAAGGTGTGACGGATTGTGTGAAGAACAGGTGTGACGGATTGTGTGAAGAACAGAAGGTGTGACAGTGTGTGAAGAACAGAAGGTGTGACAGTGTGTGTGAAGAACAGAAGGTGTGACAGTGTGTGTGAAGAACAGAAGGTGTGACAGTGTGTGTGAAGAACAGAAGGTGTGACGGATTGTGTGAAGAACAGAAGGTGTGACGGATTGTGTGAAGAACAGAAGGTGTGACGGATTGTGTGAAGAACAGAAGGTGTGACGGATTGTGTGAAGAACAGAAGGTGTGACGGATTGTGTGAAGAACAGAAGGTGTGACGGATTGTGTGAAGAACAGAAGGTGTGACGGATTGTGTGAAGAACAGAAGGTGTGACAGTGTGTGAAGAACAGAAGGTGTGACGAATTGTGTGAGGAACAGAAGGTGTAACGGATTGTGTGAAGAACAGAAGGTGTGACAGAGAATGAAGAACAGAAGGTGTGACAGAGTATGAAGAACAGAAGGTGTGACAGAGTATGAAGAACAGAAGGTGTGACAGAGTGTGAAGAACAGAAGATGTGAGGGATTGTGTGAAGAACAGAAGGTGTGACAGACTGTGAAGAACAGAAGGTGTGAGGGATTGTGTGAAGAACAGAAGATGTGAATGTGAGTGAAGAACAGAAGGTGTGAGGGTGTGAGTGAAGAACAGAAGGTGTAACGGATTGTGTGAAGAACAGAAGGTGTGACAGATTGTGTGAAGAACAGAAGGTGTGACAGATTGTGTGAAGAATAGAAGGTGTGACAGATTGTGTGAAGAACAGAAGGTGTGACAGATTGTGTGAAGAACAGAAGGTGTGACAGATTGTGTGAAGAACAGAAGGTGTGACAGATTGTGCGAAGAACAGAAGGTGTGACATATTGTGTGAAGAACAGAAGGTGTGACGGATTGTGTGAAGAACAGAAGGTGTGACGGATTGTGTGAAGAACAGAAGGTGTGACGGATTGTGTGAAGAACAGAAGGTGTAACAGAGTGTGTGAAGAACAGAAGGTGTGACGGATTGTGTGAAGAACAGAAGGTGTGACGGATTGTGTGAAGAACAGAAGGTGTGACGGATTGTGTGAAGAACAGAAGGTGTGACGGATTGTGTGAAGAACAGAAGGTGTGACGGATTGTGTGAAGAACAGAAGGTGTGACGGATTGTGTGAAGAACAGGTGTGACGGATTGTGTGAAGAACAGAAGGTGTGACAGTGTGTGAAGAACAGAAGGTGTGACAGTGTGTGAAGAACAGAAGGTGTGACAGTGTGTGTGAAGAACAGAAGGTGTGACAGTGTGTGTGAAGAACAGAAGGTGTGACAGTGTGTGTGAAGAACAGAAGGTGTGACAGTGTGTGTGAAGAACAGAAGGTGTGACAGTGTGTGTGAAGAACAGAAGGTGTGACAGTGTGTGTGAAGAACAGAAGGTGTGACGGATTGTGTGAAGAACAGAAGGTGTGACGGATTGTGTGAAGAACAGAAGGTGTGACGGATTGTGTGAAGAACAGAAGGTGTGACGTATTGTGTGAAGAACAGAAGGTGTGACGGATTGTGTGAAGAACAGAAGGTGTGACGGATTGTGTGAAGAACAGAAGGTGTGACGGATTGTGTGAAGAACAGAAGGTGTGACGGATTGTGTGAAGAACAGAAGGTGTGACGGATTGTGTGAAGAACAGAAGGTGTGACGGATTGTGTGAAGAACAGAAGGTGTGACGGATTGTGTGAAGAACAGAAGGTGCGACGGATTGTGTGAAGAACAGAAGGTGTGACGGATTGTGTGAAGAACAGAAGGTGTGACGGATTGTGTGAAGAACAGAAGGTGTGACGGATTGTGTGAAGAACAGAAGGTGTGACGAATTGTGTGAGGAACAGAAGGTGTAACGGATTGTGTGAAGAACAGAAGGTGTGACAGAGAATGAAGAACAGAAGGTGTGACAGAGTATGAAGAACAGAAGGTGTGACAGAGTATGAAGAACAGAAGGTGTGACAGAGTGTGAAGAACAGAAGGTGTGACAGAGTGTGAAGAACAGAAGGTGTGACAGAGTGTGAAGAACAGAAGGTGTGACAGAGTGTGTGAAGAACAGAAGGTGTGACAGTGTGTGTGAAGAACAGAAGGTGTGACAGTGTGTATGAAGAACAGAAGGTGTGACAGAGTATGAAGAACAGAAGGCGTGACAGAGAATGAAGAACAGAAGGTGCGACAGAGTATGAAGAACAGAAGGTGTGACAGAGTGTGAAGAACAGAAGGTGTGAGGGATTGTGTGAAGAACAGAAGGTGTGACAGACTGTGAAGAACAGAAGATGTGAATGTGAGTGAAGAACAGAAGGTGTGAGGGTGTGAGTGAAGAACAGAAGGTGTAACGGATTGTGTGAAGAACAGAAGGTGTGACAGATTGTGTGAAGAACAGAAGGTGTGACAGATTGTGTGAAGAACAGAAGGTGTGACAGATTGTGTGAAGAACAGAAGGTGTGACAGATTGTGTGAAGAACAGAAGGTGTGACAGATTGTGTGAAGAACAGAAGGTGTGACAGATTGTGCGAAGAACAGAAGGTGTGACATATTGTGTGAAGAACAGAAGGTGTGACATATTGTGTGAAGAACAGAAGGTGTGACGGATTGTGTGAAGAACAGAAGGTGTGACGGATTGTGTGAAGAACAGAAGGTGTGACGGATTGTGTGAAGAACAGAAGGTGTGACGGATTGTGTGAAGAACAGAAGGTGTGACGGATTGTGTGAAGAACAGAAGGTGTGACAGTGTGTGAAGAACAGAAGGTGTGACGGATTGTGTGAAGAACAGGTGTGATGGATTGTGTGAAGAACAGGTGTGACGGATTGTGTGAAGAACAGAAGGTGTGACAGTGTGTGTGAAGAACAGAAGGTGTGACAGTGTGTGAAGAACAGAAGGTGTGACAGTGTGTGAAGAACAGAAGGTGTGACAGTGTGTGTGAAGAACAGAAGGTGTGACAGTGTGTGTGAAGAACAGAAGGTGTGACAGTGTGTGTGAAGAACAGAAGGTGTGTCAGTGTGTGTGAAGAACAGAAGGTGTGACGGATTGTATGAAGAACGGAAGGTGTAACAGTGTGTGTGAAGAACAGAAGGTGTGACGGATTGTGTGAAGAACAGAAGGTGTGACGGATTGTGTGAAGAACAGAAGGTGTAACAGTGTGTGTGAAGAACAGAAGGTGTGACGGATTGTGTGAAGAACAGAAGGTGTGACGGATTGTGTGAAGAACAGAAGGTGTGACGGATTGTGTGAAGAACAGAAGGTGTGACGGATTGTGTGAAGAACAGAAGGTGTGACGGATTGTGTGAAGAACAGAAGGTGTGACGGATTGTGTGAAGAACAGAAGGTGTGACAGTGTGTGTGAAGAACAGAAGGTGTGACAGTGTGCGTGAAGAACAGAAGGTGTGACAGTGTGCGTGAAGAACAGAAGGTGTGACAGTGTGCGTGAAGAACAGAAGGTGTGACAGAGTGCGTGAAGAACAGAAGGTGTGACAGTGTGTGTGAAGAACAGAAGGTGTGACAGTGTGTATGAAGAACAGAAGGTGTGACAGAGTATGAAGAACAGAAGGTGTGACAGAGAATGAAGAACAGAAGGTGTGACAGAGCGTGAAGAACAGAAGGTGTGAGGGATTGTGTGAAGAACAGAAGGTGTGACAGACTGTGAAGAACAGAAGATGTGAATGTGAGTGAAGAACAGAAGGTGTGAGGGTGTGAGTGAAGAACAGAAGGTGTGACAGATTGTGTGAAGAACAGAAGGTGTGACAGATTGTGTGAAGAACAGAAGGTGTGACAGATTGTGTGAAGAACAGAAGGTGTGACAGATTGTGTGAAGAACAGAATGTGTGACAGATTGTGTGAAGAACAGAAGGTGTGACAGATTGTGTGAAGAACAGAATGTGTGACAGATTGTGTGAAGAACAGAAGGTGTGACAGATTGTGTGAAGAACAGAAGGTGTGACGGATTGTGTGAAGAACAGAAGGTGTGACGGATTGTGTGAAGAACAGAAGGTGTGACGGATTGTGTGAAGAACAGAAGGTGTGACGGATTGTGTGAAGAACAGAAGGTGTGACGGATTGTGTGAAGAACAGAAGGTGTGACGGATTGTGTGAAGAACAGAAGGTGTGACGGATTGTGTGAACAGAAGGTGTGACAGTGTGTGAAGAACAGAAGGTGTGACAGTGTGTGTGAAGAACAGAAGGTGTGACAGTGTGTGTGAAGAACAGAACGTGTGACAGTGTGTGTGAAGAACAGAAGGTGTGACAGTGTGTGTGAAGAACAGAAGGTGTGACGGATTGTGTGAAGAACAGAAGGTGTAACAGTGTGTGTGAAGAACAGAAGGTGTAACAGTGTGTGTGAAGAACAGAAGGTGTGACGGATTGTGTGAAGAACAGAAGGTGTGACGGATTGTGTGAAGAACAGAAGGTGTGACGGATTGTGTGAAGAACAGAAGGTGTGACGGATTGTGTGAAGAACAGAAGGTGTGACGATTGTGTGAAGAACAGAAGGTGTGACGGATTGTGTGAAGAACAGAAGGTGTGACAGTGTGTGAAGAACAGAAGGTGTGACAGTGTGTGTGAAGTACAGAAGGTGTGACCGTGTGTGTGAAGAACAGAAGGTGTGACCGTGTGTGTGAAGAACAGAAGGTGTGACCGTGTGTGTGAAGAACAGAAGGTGTGACGAATTGTGTGAAGAACAGAAGGTGTGACGGATTGTGTGAAGAACAGAAGGTGTGACAGTGTGTGTGAAGTACAGAAGGTGTGACCGTGTGTGTGAAGTACAGAAGGTGTGACCGTGTGTGTGAAGAACAGAAGGTGTGACAGAGTGTATGAAGAACAGAAGGTGTGACGGATTGTGTGAAGAACAGAAGGTGTGACGGATTGTGTGAAGAACAGAAGGTGTGACGGATTGTGTGAAGAACAGAAGGTGTGACGGATTGTGTGAAGAACAGAAGGTGTGACGGATTGTGTGAAGAACAGAAGGTGTGACGGATGGTGTGAAGAACAGAAGGTGTGACGGATTGTGTGAAGAACAGAAGGTGTGACGGATTGTGTGAAGAACAGAAGGTGTGACGGATTGTGTGAAGAACAGAAGGTGTGACGGATTGTGTGAAGAACAGAAGGTGTGACGGATTGTGTGAAGAACAGAAGGTGTGACGGATTGTGTGAAGAACAGAAGGTGTGACGTATTGTGTGAAGAACAGAAGGTGTGACGAATTGTGTGAAGAACAGAAGGTGACGGATTGTGTGAAGAACAGAAGGTGTGACGGATTGTGTGAAGAACAGAAGGTGTGACAGAGTGTGTGAAGAACAGAAGGTGTGACAGTGTGTGTGAAGAACAGAAGGTGTGACAGAGTATGAAGAACCGAAGGTGTGACAGAGTGTGAAGAACAGAAGATGTGAATGTGAGTGAAGAACAGAAGGTGTGACAGATTTTGTGAAGAACAGAAGGTGTGACAGATTGTGTGAAGAACAGAAGGTGTGACGGATTGTGTGAAGAACAGAAGGTGTGACGGATTGTGTGAAGAACAGAAGGTGTAACAGTGTGTGTGAAGAACAGAAGGTGTGACGGATTGTGTGAAGAACAGAAGGTGTGACGGATTGTGTGAAGAACAGAAGGTGTGACGGATTGTGTGAAGAACAGAAGGTGTGACGGATTGTGTGAAGAACAGAAGGTGTGACGGATTGTGTGAAGAACAGAAGGTGTGACGGATTGTGTGAAGAACAGAAGGTGTGACAGTGTGTGTGAAGAACAGAAGGTGTGACAGTGTGCGTGAAGAACAGAAGGTGTGACAGTGTGCGTGAAGAACAGAAGGTGTGACAGTGTGCGTGAAGAACAGAAGGTGTGACAGAGTGCGTGAAGAACAGAAGGTGTGACAGTGTGTGTGAAGAACAGAAGGTGTGACAGTGTGTATGAAGAACAGAAGGTGTGACAGAGTATGAAGAACAGAAGGTGTGACAGAGAATGAAGAACAGAAGGTGTGACAGAGCGTGAAGAACAGAAGGTGTGAGGGATTGTGTGAAGAACAGAAGGTGTGACAGACTGTGAAGAACAGAAGATGTGAATGTGAGTGAAGAACAGAAGGTGTGAGGGTGTGAGTGAAGAACAGAAGGTGTGACAGATTGTGTGAAGAACAGAAGGTGTGACAGATTGTGTGAAGAACAGAAGGTGTGACAGATTGTGTGAAGAACAGAATGTGTGACAGATTGTGTGAAGAACAGAAGGTGTGACAGATTGTGTGAAGAACAGAATGTGTGACAGATTGTGTGAAGAACAGAAGGTGTGACAGATTGTGTGAAGAACAGAAGGTGTGACGGATTGTGTGAAGAACAGAAGGTGTGACGGATTGTGTGAAGAACAGAAGGTGTGACGGATTGTGTGAAGAACAGAAGGTGTGACGGATTGTGTGAAGAACAGAAGGTGTGACGGATTGTGTGAAGAACAGAAGGTGTGACGGATTGTGTGAAGAACAGAAGGTGTGACGGATTGTGTGAACAGAAGGTGTGACAGTGTGTGAAGAACAGAAGGTGTGACAGTGTGTGTGAAGAACAGAAGGTGTGACAGTGTGTGTGAAGAACAGAACGTGTGACAGTGTGTGTGAAGAACAGAAGGTGTGACAGTGTGTGTGAAGAACAGAAGGTGTGACGGATTGTGTGAAGAACAGAAGGTGTAACAGTGTGTGTGAAGAACAGAAGGTGTAACAGTGTGTGTGAAGAACAGAAGGTGTGACGGATTGTGTGAAGAACAGAAGGTGTGACGGATTGTGTGAAGAACAGAAGGTGTGACGGATTGTGTGAAGAACAGAAGGTGTGACGGATTGTGTGAAGAACAGAAGGTGTGACGATTGTGTGAAGAACAGAAGGTGTGACGGATTGTGTGAAGAACAGAAGGTGTGACAGTGTGTGAAGAACAGAAGGTGTGACAGTGTGTGTGAAGTACAGAAGGTGTGACCGTGTGTGTGAAGAACAGAAGGTGTGACCGTGTGTGTGAAGAACAGAAGGTGTGACGAATTGTGTGAAGAACAGAAGGTGTGACGGATTGTGTGAAGAACAGAAGGTGTGACAGTGTGTGTGAAGTACAGAAGGTGTGACCGTGTGTGTGAAGTACAGAAGGTGTGACCGTGTGTGTGAAGAACAGAAGGTGTGACAGAGTGTATGAAGAACAGAAGGTGTGACGGATTGTGTGAAGAACAGAAGGTGTGACGGATTGTGTGAAGAACAGAAGGTGTGACGGATTGTGTGAAGAACAGAAGGTGTGACGGATTGTGTGAAGAACAGAAGGTGTGACGGATTGTGTGAAGAACAGAAGGTGTGACGGATTGTGTGAAGAACAGAAGGTGTGACGGATTGTGTGAAGAACAGAAGGTGTGACGGATTGTGTGAAGAACAGAAGGTGTGACGGATTGTGTGAAGAACAGAAGGTGTGACGGATTGTGTGAAGAACAGAAGGTGTGACGGATTGTGTGAAGAACAGAAGGTGTGACGGATTGTGTGAAGAACAGAAGGTGTGACGTATTGTGTGAAGAACAGAAGGTGTGACGAATTGTGTGAAGAACAGAAGGTGACGGATTGTGTGAAGAACAGAAGGTGTGACGGATTGTGTGAAGAACAGAAGGTGTGACAGAGTGTGTGAAGAACAGAAGGTGTGACAGTGTGTGTGAAGAACAGAAGGTGTGACAGAGTATGAAGAACCGAAGGTGTGACAGAGTGTGAAGAACAGAAGATGTGAATGTGAGTGAAGAACAGAAGGTGTGACAGATTTTGTGAAGAACAGAAGGTGTGACAGATTGTGTGAAGAACAGAAGGTGTGACGGATTGTGTGAAGAACAGAAGGTGTGACGGATTGTGTGAAGAACAGAAGGTGTGACGGATTGTGTGAAGAACAGAAGGTGTGACGGATTGTGTGAAGAACAGAAGGTGTGACGGATTGTGTGAAGAACAGAAGGTGTGACGGATTGTGTGAAGAACAGAAGGTGTGACGGATTGTGTGAAGAACAGAAGGTGTAACAGAGTGTGTGAAGAACAGAAGGTGTGACGGATTGTGTGAAGAACAGAAGGTGTGACGGATTGTGTGAAGAAAAGAAGGTGTGACGGATTGTGTGAAGAACAGAAGGTGTGACGGATTGTGTGAAGAACAGAAGGTGTGACAGATTGTATGAAGAACAGAAGGTGTGACAGAGTGTATGAAGAACAGAAGGTGTTACAGTGTGTATGAAGAACAGAAGGTGTGACAGTGTGTGTGAAGAACAGAAGGTGTGACAGTGTGTTTGAAGAACAGAAGGTGTGACAGTGTGTTTGAAGAACAGAAGGTGTGACAGTGTGTTTGAAGAACAGAAGGTGTGACAGTGTGTTTGAAGAACAGAAGGTGTGACAGTGTGTGTGAAGAACAGAAGGTGTGACAGTGTGTGTGAAGAACAGAAGGTGTGACAGTGTGTGTGAAGAACAGAAGGTGTGACAGTGTGTGTGAAGAACAGAAGGTGTGACAGAGTGCGTGAAGAACAGAAGGTGTGACAGTGTGTGTGAAGAACAGAAGGTGTGACAGTGTGTGTGAAGAACAGAAGGTGTGACAGTGTGTATGAAGAACAGAAGGTGTGACAGAGTATGAAGGACAGAAGTTGTGACAGAGAATGAAGAACAGAAGGTGTGACAGAGTGTGAAGAACAGAAGGTGTGAGGGATTGTGTGAAGAACAGAAGGTGTGACAGACTGTGAAGAACAGAAGATGTGAATGTGAGTGAAGAACAGAAGGTGTGAGGGTGTGAGTGAAGAACAGAAGGTGTAACGGATTGTGTGAAGAACAGAAGGTGTGACAGATTGTGTGAAGAACAGAAGGTGTGACAGATTGTGTGAAGAACAGAAGGTGTGACAGATTGTGTGAAGAACAGAAGGTGTGACGGATTGTGTGAAGAACAGAAGGTGTGACGGATTGTGTGAAGAACAGAATGTGTGACAGATTGTGTGAAGAACAGAAGGTGTGACAGATTGTGTGAAGAACAGAAGGTGTGACGGATTGTGTGAAGAAAAGAAGGTGTGACGGATTGTGTGAAGAACAGAAGGTGTGACGGATTGTGTGAAGAACAGGTGTGACGGATTGTGTGAAGAACAGAAGGTGTGACGGATTGTGTGAAGAAAAGAAGGTGTGTCGGATTGTGTGAAGAACAGGTGTGACGGATTGTGTGAAGAACAGAAGGTGTGACAGTGTGTGTGAAGAACAGAAGGTGTGACAGTGTGTGTGAAGAACAGAAGGTGTGACAGTGTGTGTGAAGAACAGAAGGTGTGACAGTGTGTGTGAAGAACAGAAGGTGTGATAGTGTGTGTGAAGAACAGAAGGTGTGACGGATTGTGTGAAGAACAGAAGGTGTGACAGTGTGTGTGAAGAACAGAAGGTGTGACAGTGTGTGTGAAGAACGGAAGGTGTGACAGTGTGTGTGAAGAACGGAAGGTGTGACGGATTGTGTGAAGAACAGAAGGTGTGACGGATTGTGTGAAGAACAGAAGGTGTGACAGTGTGTGAAGAACAGAAGGTGTGACGAATTGTGTGAAGAACAGAAGGTGTGACGGATTGTGTGAAGAACAGAAGGTGTGACAGTGCGTGTGAAGTACAGAAGGTGTGACAGAGTGTATGAAGAACAGAAGGTGTGACAGAGTGTATGAAGAACAGAAGGTGTGACAGAGTGTATGAAGAACAGAAGGTGTGACCGTGTGTGTGAAGAACAGAAGGTGTGACCGTGTGTGTGAAGAACAGAAGGTGTGACAGTGTGTGTGAAGAACAGAAGGTGTGACAGAGTGTGTGAAGAACAGAAGGTGTGACAGAGTGTGTGAAGAACAGAAGGTGTGACAGTGTGTGTGAAGAACAGAAGGTGTGACAGTGTGTGTGAAGAACAGAAGGTGTGAAAGTGTGTATGAAGAACAGAAGGTGTGACAGAGTGTGAAGAACAGAAGATGTGAATGTGAGTGAAGAACAGAAGGTGTGAGGGTGTGAGTGAAGAACAGAAGGTGTGACAGATTTTGTGAAGAACAGAAGGTGTGACGGATTGTGTGAAGAACAGAAGGTGTGACGGATTGTGTGAAGAACAGAAGGTGTGACGGATTGTGTGAAGAACAGAAGGTGTGACGGATTGTGTGAAGAACAGAAGGTGTGACGGAATGTGTGAAGAACAGAAGGTGTGACAGTGTGTGTGAAGAACAGAAGGTGTGACAGTGTGTGTGAAGAACAGAAGGTGTGACAGTGTGTGTGAAGAACAGAAGGTGTGACGGATTGTGTGAAGAACAGAAGGTGTGACGGATTGTGTGAAGAACAGAAGGTGTGACGGATTGTGTGAAGAACAGAAGGTGTGACGGATTGTGTGAAGAACAGAAGGTATGACGGATTGTGTGAAGAACAGAAGGTATGACGGATTGTGTGAAGAACAGAAGGTGTGACGGATTGTGTGAAGAACAGAAGGTGTGACGTATTGTGTGAAGAACAGAAGGTGTGACAGTGTGTGAAGAACAGAAGGTGTGACGGATTGTGTGAAGAACAGAAGGTGTGACGGATTGTGTGAAGAACAGAAGGTGTGACAGAGTGTGTGAAGAACAGAAGGTGTGACAGAGTGTGTGAAGAACAGAAGGTGTGACAGAGTGTGTGAAGAACAGAAGGTGTGACAGTGTGTGTGAAGAACAGAAGGTGTGACAGATTGTCTGAAGAACAGAAGGTGTGACAGTGTGTGTGAAGAACAGAAGGTGTGACAGATTGTGTGAAGAACAGAAGGTGTGACAGATTGTGTGAAGAACAGAAGGTGTGACAGATTGTGTGAAGAACAGAAGGTGTGACAGATTGTGTGAAGAACAGAAGGTGTGACGGATTGTGTGAAGAACAGAAGGTGTGACGGATTGTGTGAAGAACAGAAGGTGTGACGGATTGTGTGAAGAACAGAAGGTGTAACAGAGTGTGTGAAGAACAGAAGGTGTGACGGATTGTGTGAAGAACAGAAGGTGTGACGGATTGTGTGAAGAACAGAAGGTGTGACGGATTGTGTGAAGAACAGAAGGTGTGACGGATTGTGTGAAGAACAGAAGGTGTGACAGAGTGTATGAAGAACAGAAGGTGTTACAGTGTGTTTGAAGAACAGAAGGTGTGACAGTGTGTTTGAAGAACAGAAGGTGTGACGGATTGTGTGAAGAACAGAAGGTGTGACAGAGTGTGAAGAACAGAAGGTGTGAGGGATTGTGTGAAGAACAGAAGGTGTGACAGACTGTGAAGAACAGAAGATGTGAATGTGAGTGAAGAACAGAAGGTGTGAGGGTGTGAGTGAAGAACAGAAGGTGTAACGGATTGTGTGAAGAACAGAAGGTGTGACAGATTGTGTGAAGAACAGAAGGTGTGACAGATTGTGTGAAGAACAGAAGGTGTGACAGATTGTGTGAAGAACAGAAGGTGTGACAGATTGTGTGAAGAACAGAATGTGTGACAGATTGTGTGAAGAACAGAAGGTGTGACAGATTGTGTGAAGAACAGAAGGTGTGACAGATTGTGTGAAGAACAGAAGGTGTGACGGATTGTGTGAAGAACAGAAGGTGTGACGGATTGTGTGAAGAACAGAAGGTGTGACGGATTGTGTGAAGAACAGAAGGTGTGACGGATTGTGTGAAGAAAAGAAGGTGTGACGGATTGTGTGAAGAACAGAAGGTGTGACAGTGTGCGTGAAGAACAGAAGGTGTGACAGTGTGCGTGAAGAACAGAAGGTGTGACAGTGTGCGTGAAGAACAGAAGGTGTGACAGAGTGCGTGAAGAACAGAAGGTGTGACAGTGTGTGTGAAGAACAGAAGGTGTGACAGTGTGTATGAAGAACAGAAGGTGTGACAGAGTATGAAGAACAGAAGGTGTGACAGAGAATGAAGAACAGAAGGTGTGACAGAGCGTGAAGAACAGAAGGTGTGAGGGATTGTGTGAAGAACAGAAGGTGTGACAGACTGTGAAGAACAGAAGATGTGAATGTGAGTGAAGAACAGAAGGTGTGAGGGTGTGAGTGAAGAACAGAAGGTGTGACAGATTGTGTGAAGAACAGAAGGTGTGACAGATTGTGTGAAGAACAGAAGGTGTGACAGATTGTGTGAAGAACAGAAGGTGTGACAGATTGTGTGAAGAACAGAATGTGTGACAGATTGTGTGAAGAACAGAAGGTGTGACAGATTGTGTGAAGAACAGAATGTGTGACAGATTGTGTGAAGAACAGAAGGTGTGACAGATTGTGTGAAGAACAGAAGGTGTGACGGATTGTGTGAAGAACAGAAGGTGTGACGGATTGTGTGAAGAACAGAAGGTGTGACGGATTGTGTGAAGAACAGAAGGTGTGACGGATTGTGTGAAGAACAGAAGGTGTGACGGATTGTGTGAAGAACAGAAGGTGTGACGGATTGTGTGAAGAACAGAAGGTGTGACGGATTGTGTGAACAGAAGGTGTGACAGTGTGTGAAGAACAGAAGGTGTGACAGTGTGTGTGAAGAACAGAAGGTGTGACAGTGTGTGTGAAGAACAGAACGTGTGACAGTGTGTGTGAAGAACAGAAGGTGTGACAGTGTGTGTGAAGAACAGAAGGTGTGACGGATTGTGTGAAGAACAGAAGGTGTAACAGTGTGTGTGAAGAACAGAAGGTGTAACAGTGTGTGTGAAGAACAGAAGGTGTGACGGATTGTGTGAAGAACAGAAGGTGTGACGGATTGTGTGAAGAACAGAAGGTGTGACGGATTGTGTGAAGAACAGAAGGTGTGACGGATTGTGTGAAGAACAGAAGGTGTGACGATTGTGTGAAGAACAGAAGGTGTGACGGATTGTGTGAAGAACAGAAGGTGTGACAGTGTGTGAAGAACAGAAGGTGTGACAGTGTGTGTGAAGTACAGAAGGTGTGACCGTGTGTGTGAAGAACAGAAGGTGTGACCGTGTGTGTGAAGAACAGAAGGTGTGACGAATTGTGTGAAGAACAGAAGGTGTGACGGATTGTGTGAAGAACAGAAGGTGTGACAGTGTGTGTGAAGTACAGAAGGTGTGACCGTGTGTGTGAAGTACAGAAGGTGTGACCGTGTGTGTGAAGTACAGAAGGTGTGACCGTGTGTGTGAAGAACAGAAGGTGTGACAGAGTGTATGAAGAACAGAAGGTGTGACGGATTGTGTGAAGAACAGAAGGTGTGACGGATTGTGTGAAGAACAGAAGGTGTGACGGATTGTGTGAAGAACAGAAGGTGTGACGGATTGTGTGAAGAACAGAAGGTGTGACGGATTGTGTGAAGAACAGAAGGTGTGACGGATTGTGTGAAGAACAGAAGGTGTGACGGATTGTGTGAAGAACAGAAGGTGTGACGGATTGTGTGAAGAACAGAAGGTGTGACGGATTGTGTGAAGAACAGAAGGTGTGACGGATTGTGTGAAGAACAGAAGGTGTGACGGATTGTGTGAAGAACAGAAGGTGTGACGGATTGTGTGAAGAACAGAAGGTGTGACGTATTGTGTGAAGAACAGAAGGTGTGACGAATTGTGTGAAGAACAGAAGGTGACGGATTGTGTGAAGAACAGAAGGTGTGACGGATTGTGTGAAGAACAGAAGGTGTGACAGAGTGTGTGAAGAACAGAAGGTGTGACAGTGTGTGTGAAGAACAGAAGGTGTGACAGAGTATGAAGAACCGAAGGTGTGACAGAGTGTGAAGAACAGAAGATGTGAATGTGAGTGAAGAACAGAAGGTGTGACAGATTTTGTGAAGAACAGAAGGTGTGACAGATTGTGTGAAGAACAGAAGGTGTGACGGATTGTGTGAAGAACAGAAGGTGTGACGGATTGTGTGAAGAACAGAAGGTGTGACGGATTGTGTGAAGAACAGAAGGTGTGACGGATTGTGTGAAGAACAGAAGGTGTGACGGATTGTGTGAAGAACAGAAGGTGTGACGGATTGTGTGAAGAACAGAAGGTGTGACGGATTGTGTGAAGAACAGAAGGTGTAACAGAGTGTGTGAAGAACAGAAGGTGTGACGGATTGTGTGAAGAACAGAAGGTGTGACGGATTGTGTGAAGAAAAGAAGGTGTGACGGATTGTGTGAAGAACAGAAGGTGTGACGGATTGTGTGAAGAACAGAAGGTGTGACAGATTGTATGAAGAACAGAAGGTGTGACAGAGTGTATGAAGAACAGAAGGTGTTACAGTGTGTATGAAGAACAGAAGGTGTGACAGTGTGTGTGAAGAACAGAAGGTGTGACAGTGTGTTTGAAGAACAGAAGGTGTGACAGTGTGTTTGAAGAACAGAAGGTGTGACAGTGTGTTTGAAGAACAGAAGGTGTGACAGTGTGTTTGAAGAACAGAAGTTGTGACAGTGTGTGTGAAGAACAGAAGGTGTGACAGTGTGTGTGAAGAACAGAAGGTGTGACAGTGTGTGTGAAGAACAGAAGGTGTGACAGTGTGTGTGAAGAACAGAAGGTGTGACAGAGTGCGTGAAGAACAGAAGGTGTGACAGTGTGTGTGAAGAACAGAAGGTGTGACAGTGTGTGTGAAGAACAGAAGGTGTGACAGTGTGTATGAAGAACAGAAGGTGTGACAGAGTATGAAGGACAGAAGTTGTGACAGAGAATGAAGAACAGAAGGTGTGACAGAGTGTGAAGAACAGAAGGTGTGAGGGATTGTGTGAAGAACAGAAGGTGTGACAGACTGTGAAGAACAGAAGATGTGAATGTGAGTGAAGAACAGAAGGTGTGAGGGTGTGAGTGAAGAACAGAAGGTGTAACGGATTGTGTGAAGAACAGAAGGTGTGACAGATTGTGTGAAGAACAGAAGGTGTGACAGATTGTGTGAAGAACAGAAGGTGTGACAGATTGTGTGAAGAACAGAAGGTGTGACGGATTGTGTGAAGAACAGAAGGTGTGACGGATTGTGTGAAGAACAGAAGGTGTGACAGATTGTGTGAAGAACAGAAGGTGTGACGGATTGTGTGAAGAAAAGAAGGTGTGACGGATTGTGTGAAGAACAGAAGGTGTGACGGATTGTGTGAAGAACAGGTGTGACGGATTGTGTGAAGAACAGAAGGTGTGACGGATTGTGTGAAGAAAAGAAGGTGTGTCGGATTGTGTGAAGAACAGGTGTGACGGATTGTGTGAAGAACAGAAGGTGTGACAGTGTGTGTGAAGAACAGAAGGTGTGACAGTGTGTGTGAAGAACAGAAGGTGTGACAGTGTGTGTGAAGAACAGAAGGTGTGACAGTGTGTGTGAAGAACAGAAGGTGTGATAGTGTGTGTGAAGAACAGAAGGTGTGACGGATTGTGTGAAGAACAGAAGGTGTGACAGTGTGTGTGAAGAACAGAAGGTGTGACAGTGTGTGTGAAGAACGGAAGGTGTGACAGTGTGTGTGAAGAACGGAAGGTGTGACGGATTGTGTGAAGAACAGAAGGTGTGACGGATTGTGTGAAGAACAGAAGGTGTGACAGTGTGTGAAGAACAGAAGGTGTGACGAATTGTGTGAAGAACAGAAGGTGTGACGGATTGTGTGAAGAACAGAAGGTGTGACAGTGCGTGTGAAGTACAGAAGGTGTGACAGAGTGTATGAAGAACAGAAGGTGTGACAGAGTGTATGAAGAACAGAAGGTGTGACAGAGTGTATGAAGAACAGAAGGTGTGACCGTGTGTGTGAAGAACAGAAGGTGTGACCGTGTGTGTGAAGAACAGAAGGTGTGACAGTGTGTGTGAAGAACAGAAGGTGTGACAGAGTGTGTGAAGAACAGAAGGTGTGACAGTGTGTGTGAAGAACAGAAGGTGTGACAGTGTGTGTGAAGAACAGAAGGTGTGAAAGTGTGTATGAAGAACAGAAGGTGTGACAGAGTGTGAAGAACAGAAGATGTGAATGTGAGTGAAGAACAGAAGGTGTGAGGGTGTGAGTGAAGAACAGAAGGTGTGACAGATTTTGTGAAGAACAGAAGGTGTGACGGATTGTGTGAAGAACAGAAGGTGTGACGGATTGTGTGAAGAACAGAAGGTGTGACGGATTGTGTGAAGAACAGAAGGTGTGACGGATTGTGTGAAGAACAGAAGGTGTGACGGAATGTGTGAAGAACAGAAGGTGTGACAGTGTGTGTGAAGAACAGAAGGTGTGACAGTGTGTGTGAAGAACAGAAGGTGTGACAGTGTGTGTGAAGAACAGAAGGTGTGACGGATTGTGTGAAGAACAGAAGGTGTGACGGATTGTGTGAAGAACAGAAGGTGTGACGGATTGTGTGAAGAACAGAAGGTGTGACGGATTGTGTGAAGAACAGAAGGTATGACGGATTGTGTGAAGAACAGAAGGTATGACGGATTGTGTGAAGAACAGAAGGTGTGACGGATTGTGTGAAGAACAGAAGGTGTGACGTATTGTGTGAAGAACAGAAGGTGTGACAGTGTGTGAAGAACAGAAGGTGTGACGGATTGTGTGAAGAACAGAAGGTGTGACGGATTGTGTGAAGAACAGAAGGTGTGACAGAGTGTGTGAAGAACAGAAGGTGTGACGGATTGTGTGAAGAACAGAAGGTGTGACGGATTGTGTGAAGAACAGAAGGTGTGACGGATTGTGTGAAGAACAGAAGGTGTGACGGATTGTGTGAAGAACAGAAGGTGTGACGATTGTGTGAAGAACAGAAGGTGTGACGGATTGTGTGAAGAACAGAAGGTGTGACAGTGTGTGAAGAACAGAAGGTGTGACAGTGTGTGTGAAGTACAGAAGGTGTGACCGTGTGTGTGAAGAACAGAAGGTGTGACCGTGTGTGTGAAGAACAGAAGGTGTGACGAATTGTGTGAAGAACAGAAGGTGTGACGGATTGTGTGAAGAACAGAAGGTGTGACAGTGTGTGTGAAGTACAGAAGGTGTGACCGTGTGTGTGAAGTACAGAAGGTGTGACCGTGTGTGTGAAGTACAGAAGGTGTGACCGTGTGTGTGAAGAACAGAAGGTGTGACAGAGTGTATGAAGAACAGAAGGTGTGACGGATTGTGTGAAGAACAGAAGGTGTGACGGATTGTGTGAAGAACAGAAGGTGTGACGGATTGTGTGAAGAACAGAAGGTGTGACGGATTGTGTGAAGAACAGAAGGTGTGACGGATTGTGTGAAGAACAGAAGGTGTGACGGATTGTGTGAAGAACAGAAGGTGTGACGGATTGTGTGAAGAACAGAAGGTGTGACGGATTGTGTGAAGAACAGAAGGTGTGACGGATTGTGTGAAGAACAGAAGGTGTGACGGATTGTGTGAAGAACAGAAGGTGTGACGGATTGTGTGAAGAACAGAAGGTGTGACGGATTGTGTGAAGAACAGAAGGTGTGACGTATTGTGTGAAGAACAGAAGGTGTGACGAATTGTGTGAAGAACAGAAGGTGACGGATTGTGTGAAGAACAGAAGGTGTGACGGATTGTGTGAAGAACAGAAGGTGTGACAGAGTGTGTGAAGAACAGAAGGTGTGACAGTGTGTGTGAAGAACAGAAGGTGTGACAGAGTATGAAGAACCGAAGGTGTGACAGAGTGTGAAGAACAGAAGATGTGAATGTGAGTGAAGAACAGAAGGTGTGACAGATTTTGTGAAGAACAGAAGGTGTGACAGATTGTGTGAAGAACAGAAGGTGTGACGGATTGTGTGAAGAACAGAAGGTGTGACGGATTGTGTGAAGAACAGAAGGTGTGACGGATTGTGTGAAGAACAGAAGGTGTGACGGATTGTGTGAAGAACAGAAGGTGTGACGGATTGTGTGAAGAACAGAAGGTGTGACGGATTGTGTGAAGAACAGAAGGTGTGACGGATTGTGTGAAGAACAGAAGGTGTAACAGAGTGTGTGAAGAACAGAAGGTGTGACGGATTGTGTGAAGAACAGAAGGTGTGACGGATTGTGTGAAGAAAAGAAGGTGTGACGGATTGTGTGAAGAACAGAAGGTGTGACGGATTGTGTGAAGAACAGAAGGTGTGACAGATTGTATGAAGAACAGAAGGTGTGACAGAGTGTATGAAGAACAGAAGGTGTTACAGTGTGTATGAAGAACAGAAGGTGTGACAGTGTGTGTGAAGAACAGAAGGTGTGACAGTGTGTTTGAAGAACAGAAGGTGTGACAGTGTGTTTGAAGAACAGAAGGTGTGACAGTGTGTTTGAAGAACAGAAGGTGTGACAGTGTGTTTGAAGAACAGAAGGTGTGACAGTGTGTGTGAAGAACAGAAGGTGTGACAGTGTGTGTGAAGAACAGAAGGTGTGACAGTGTGTGTGAAGAACAGAAGGTGTGACAGTGTGTGTGAAGAACAGAAGGTGTGACAGAGTGCGTGAAGAACAGAAGGTGTGACAGTGTGTGTGAAGAACAGAAGGTGTGACAGTGTGTGTGAAGAACAGAAGGTGTGACAGTGTGTATGAAGAACAGAAGGTGTGACAGAGTATGAAGGACAGAAGTTGTGACAGAGAATGAAGAACAGAAGGTGTGACAGAGTGTGAAGAACAGAAGGTGTGAGGGATTGTGTGAAGAACAGAAGGTGTGACAGACTGTGAAGAACAGAAGATGTGAATGTGAGTGAAGAACAGAAGGTGTGAGGGTGTGAGTGAAGAACAGAAGGTGTAACGGATTGTGTGAAGAACAGAAGGTGTGACAGATTGTGTGAAGAACAGAAGGTGTGACAGATTGTGTGAAGAACAGAAGGTGTGACAGATTGTGTGAAGAACAGAAGGTGTGACGGATTGTGTGAAGAACAGAAGGTGTGACGGATTGTGTGAAGAACAGAATGTGTGACAGATTGTGTGAAGAACAGAAGGTGTGACAGATTGTGTGAAGAACAGAAGGTGTGACGGATTGTGTGAAGAAAAGAAGGTGTGACGGATTGTGTGAAGAACAGAAGGTGTGACGGATTGTGTGAAGAACAGGTGTGACGGATTGTGTGAAGAACAGAAGGTGTGACGGATTGTGTGAAGAAAAGAAGGTGTGTCGGATTGTGTGAAGAACAGGTGTGACGGATTGTGTGAAGAACAGAAGGTGTGACAGTGTGTGTGAAGAACAGAAGGTGTGACAGTGTGTGTGAAGAACAGAAGGTGTGACAGTGTGTGTGAAGAACAGAAGGTGTGATAGTGTGTGTGAAGAACAGAAGGTGTGACGGATTGTGTGAAGAACAGAAGGTGTGACAGTGTGTGTGAAGAACAGAAGGTGTGACAGTGTGTGTGAAGAACGGAAGGTGTGACAGTGTGTGTGAAGAACGGAAGGTGTGACGGATTGTGTGAAGAACAGAAGGTGTGACGGATTGTGTGAAGAACAGAAGGTGTGACAGTGTGTGAAGAACAGAAGGTGTGACGAATTGTGTGAAGAACAGAAGGTGTGACGGATTGTGTGAAGAACAGAAGGTGTGACAGTGCGTGTGAAGTACAGAAGGTGTGACAGAGTGTATGAAGAACAGAAGGTGTGACAGAGTGTATGAAGAACAGAAGGTGTGACAGAGTGTATGAAGAACAGAAGGTGTGACCGTGTGTGTGAAGAACAGAAGGTGTGACCGTGTGTGTGAAGAACAGAAGGTGTGACAGTGTGTGTGAAGAACAGAAGGTGTGACAGAGTGTGTGAAGAACAGAAGGTGTGACAGAGTGTGTGAAGAACAGAAGGTGTGACAGTGTGTGTGAAGAACAGAAGGTGTGACAGTGTGTGTGAAGAACAGAAGGTGTGAAAGTGTGTATGAAGAACAGAAGGTGTGACAGAGTGTGAAGAACAGAAGATGTGAATGTGAGTGAAGAACAGAAGGTGTGAGGGTGTGAGTGAAGAACAGAAGGTGTGACAGATTTTGTGAAGAACAGAAGGTGTGACGGATTGTGTGAAGAACAGAAGGTGTGACGGATTGTGTGAAGAACAGAAGGTGTGACGGATTGTGTGAAGAACAGAAGGTGTGACGGATTGTGTGAAGAACAGAAGGTGTGACGGAATGTGTGAAGAACAGAAGGTGTGACAGTGTGTGTGAAGAACAGAAGGTGTGACAGTGTGTGTGAAGAACAGAAGGTGTGACAGTGTGTGTGAAGAACAGAAGGTGTGACGGATTGTGTGAAGAACAGAAGGTGTGACGGATTGTGTGAAGAACAGAAGGTGTGACGGATTGTGTGAAGAACAGAAGGTGTGACGGATTGTGTGAAGAACAGAAGGTATGACGGATTGTGTGAAGAACAGAAGGTGTGACGGATTGTGTGAAGAACAGAAGGTGTGACGGATTGTGTGAAGAACAGAAGGTGTGACGGATTGTGTGAAGAACAGAAGGTGTGACGTATTGTGTGAAGAACAGAAGGTGTGACAGTGTGTGAAGAACAGAAGGTGTGACGGATTGTGTGAAGAACAGAAGGTGTGACGGATTGTGTGAAGAACAGAAGGTGTGACAGAGTGTGTGAAGAACAGAAGGTGTGACAGAGTGTGTGAAGAACAGAAGGTGTGACAGAGTGTGTGAAGAACAGAAGGTGTGACAGTGTGTGTGAAGAACAGAAGGTGTGACAGATTGTCTGAAGAACAGAAGGTGTGACAGTGTGTGTGAAGAACAGAAGGTGTGACAGATTGTGTGAAGAACAGAAGGTGTGACAGATTGTGTGAAGAACAGAAGGTGTGACAGATTGTGTGAAGAACAGAAGGTGTGACGGATTGTGTGAAGAACAGAAGGTGTGACGGATTGTGTGAAGAACAGAAGGTGTGACGGATTGTGTGAAGAACAGAAGGTGTAACAGAGTGTGTGAAGAACAGAAGGTGTGACGGATTGTGTGAAGAACAGAAGGTGTGACGGATTGTGTGAAGAACAGAAGGTGTGACGGATTGTGTGAAGAACAGAAGGTGTGACGGATTGTGTGAAGAACAGAAGGTGTGACAGAGTGTATGAAGAACAGAAGGTGTTACAGTGTGTTTGAAGAACAGAAGGTGTGACAGTGTGTTTGAAGAACAGAAGGTGTGACGGATTGTGTGAAGAACAGAAGGTGTGACAGAGTGTGAAGAACAGAAGGTGTGAGGGATTGTGTGAAGAACAGAAGGTGTGACAGACTGTGAAGAACAGAAGATGTGAATGTGAGTGAAGAACAGAAGGTGTGAGGGTGTGAGTGAAGAACAGAAGGTGTAACGGATTGTGTGAAGAACAGAAGGTGTGACAGATTGTGTGAAGAACAGAAGGTGTGACAGATTGTGTGAAGAACAGAAGGTGTGACAGATTGTGTGAAGAACAGAAGGTGTGACAGATTGTGTGAAGAACAGAATGTGTGACAGATTGTGTGAAGAACAGAAGGTGTGACAGATTGTGTGAAGAACAGAAGGTGTGACAGATTGTGTGAAGAACAGAAGGTGTGACGGATTGTGTGAAGAACAGAAGGTGTGACGGATTGTGTGAAGAACAGAAGGTGTGACGGATTGTGTGAAGAACAGAAGGTGTGACAGATTGTGTGAAGAAAAGAAGGTGTGACGGATTGTGTGAAGAACAGAAGGTGTGACAGTGTGCGTGAAGAACAGAAGGTGTGACAGTGTGCGTGAAGAACAGAAGGTGTGACAGTGTGCGTGAAGAACAGAAGGTGTGACAGAGTGCGTGAAGAACAGAAGGTGTGACAGTGTGTGTGAAGAACAGAAGGTGTGACAGTGTGTATGAAGAACAGAAGGTGTGACAGAGTATGAAGAACAGAAGGTGTGACAGAGAATGAAGAACAGAAGGTGTGACAGAGCGTGAAGAACAGAAGGTGTGAGGGATTGTGTGAAGAACAGAAGGTGTGACAGACTGTGAAGAACAGAAGATGTGAATGTGAGTGAAGAACAGAAGGTGTGAGGGTGTGAGTGAAGAACAGAAGGTGTGACAGATTGTGTGAAGAACAGAAGGTGTGACAGATTGTGTGAAGAACAGAAGGTGTGACAGATTGTGTGAAGAACAGAAGGTGTGACAGATTGTGTGAAGAACAGAATGTGTGACAGATTGTGTGAAGAACAGAAGGTGTGACAGATTGTGTGAAGAACAGAAGGTGTGACAGATTGTGTGAAGAACAGAAGGTGTGACGGATTGTGTGAAGAACAGAAGGTGTGACGGATTGTGTGAAGAACAGAAGGTGTGACAGATTGTGTGAAGAACAGAATGTGTGACAGATTGTGTGAAGAACAGAAGGTGTGACAGATTGTGTGAAGAACAGAAGGTGTGACGGATTGTGTGAACAGAAGGTGTGACAGTGTGTGAAGAACAGAAGGTGTGACAGATTGTGTGAAGAACAGAATGTGTGACAGATTGTGTGAAGAACAGAAGGTGTGACAGATTGTGTGAAGAACAGAATGTGTGACAGATTGTGTGAAGAACAGAAGGTGTGACAGATTGTGTGAAGAACAGAAGGTGTGACGGATTGTGTGAAGAACAGAAGGTGTGACGGATTGTGTGAAGAACAGAAGGTGTGACGGATTGTGTGAAGAACAGAAGGTGTGACGGATTGTGTGAAGAACAGAAGGTGTGACGGATTGTGTGAAGAACAGAAGGTGTGACGGATTGTGTGAAGAACAGAAGGTGTGACGGATTGTGTGAACAGAAGGTGTGACAGTGTGTGAAGAACAGAAGGTGTGACAGTGTGTGTGAAGAACAGAAGGTGTGACAGTGTGTGTGAAGAACAGAACGTGTGACAGTGTGTGTGAAGAACAGAAGGTGTGACAGTGTGTGTGAAGAACAGAAGGTGTGACGGATTGTGTGAAGAACAGAAGGTGTAACAGTGTGTGTGAAGAACAGAAGGTGTAACAGTGTGTGTGAAGAACAGAAGGTGTGACGGATTGTGTGAAGAACAGAAGGTGTGACGGATTGTGTGAAGAACAGAAGGTGTGACGGATTGTGTGAAGAACAGAAGTTGTGACGGATTGTGTGAAGAACAGAAGGTGTGACGATTGTGTGAAGAACAGAAGGTGTGACGGATTGTGTGAAGAACAGAAGGTGTGACAGTGTGTGAAGAACAGAAGGTGTGACAGTGTGTGTGAAGTACAGAAGGTGTGACCGTGTGTGTGAAGAACAGAAGGTGTGACCGTGTGTGTGAAGAACAGAAGGTGTGACGAATTGTGTGAAGAACAGAAGGTGTGACGGATTGTGTGAAGAACAGAAGGTGTGACCGTGTGTGTGAAGTACAGAAGGTGTGACCGTGTGTGTGAAGAACAGAAGGTGTGACAGAGTGTATGAAGAATAGAAGGTGTGACGGATTGTGTGAAGAACAGAAGGTGTGACGGATTGTGTGAAGAACAGAAGGTGTGACGGATTGTGTGAAGAACAGAAGGTGTGACGGATTGTGTGAAGAACAGAAGGTGTGACGGATTGTGTGAAGAACAGAAGGTGTGACGGATTGTGTGAAGAACAGAAGGTGTGACGGATTGTGTGAAGAACAGAAGGTGTGACGGATTGTGTGAAGAACAGAAGGTGTGACGGATTGTGTGAAGAACAGAAGGTGTGACGGATTGTGTGAAGAACAGAAGGTGTGACGGATTGTGTGAAGAACAGAAGGTGTGACGGATTGTGTGAAGAACAGAAGGTGTGACGTATTGTGTGAAGAACAGAAGGTGTGACGAATTGTGTGAAGAACAGAAGGTGACGGATTGTGTGAAGAACAGAAGGTGTGACGGATTGTGTGAAGAACAGAAGGTGTGACAGAGTGTGTGAAGAACAGAAGGTGTGACAGTGTGTGTGAAGAACAGAAGGTGTGACAGAGTATGAAGAACCGAAGGTGTGACAGAGTGTGAAGAACAGAAGATGTGAATGTGAGTGAAGAACAGAAGGTGTGACAGATTTTGTGAAGAACAGAAGGTGTGACAGATTGTGTGAAGAACAGAAGGTGTGACGGATTGTGTGAAGAACAGAAGGTGTGACGGATTGTGTGAAGAACAGAAGGTGTGACGGATTGTGTGAAGAACAGAAGGTGTGACGGATTGTGTGAAGAACAGAAGGTGTGACGGATTGTGTGAAGAACAGAAGGTGTGACGGATTGTGTGAAGAACAGAAGGTGTGACGGATTGTGTGAAGAACAGAAGGTGTAACAGAGTGTGTGAAGAACAGAAGGTGTGACGGATTGTGTGAAGAACAGAAGGTGTGACGGATTGTGTGAAGAAAAGAAGGTGTGACGGATTGTGTGAAGAACAGAAGGTGTGACGGATTGTGTGAAGAACAGAAGGTGTGACAGATTGTATGAAGAACAGAAGGTGTGACAGAGTGTATGAAGAACAGAAGGTGTTACAGTGTGTATGAAGAACAGAAGGTGTGACAGTGTGTGTGAAGAACAGAAGGTGTGACAGTGTGTTTGAAGAACAGAAGGTGTGACAGTGTGTTTGAAGAACAGAAGGTGTGACAGTGTGTTTGAAGAACAGAAGGTGTGACAGTGTGTTTGAAGAACAGAAGGTGTGACAGTGTGTGTGAAGAACAGAAGGTGTGACAGTGTGTGTGAAGAACAGAAGGTGTGACAGTGTGTGTGAAGAACAGAAGGTGTGACAGTGTGTGTGAAGAACAGAAGGTGTGACAGAGTGCGTGAAGAACAGAAGGTGTGACAGTGTGTGTGAAGAACAGAAGGTGTGACAGTGTGTGTGAAGAACAGAAGGTGTGACAGTGTGTATGAAGAACAGAAGGTGTGACAGAGTATGAAGGACAGAAGTTGTGACAGAGAATGAAGAACAGAAGGTGTGACAGAGTGTGAAGAACAGAAGGTGTGAGGGATTGTGTGAAGAACAGAAGGTGTGACAGACTGTGAAGAACAGAAGATGTGAATGTGAGTGAAGAACAGAAGGTGTGAGGGTGTGAGTGAAGAACAGAAGGTGTAACGGATTGTGTGAAGAACAGAAGGTGTGACAGATTGTGTGAAGAACAGAAGGTGTGACAGATTGTGTGAAGAACAGAAGGTGTGACAGATTGTGTGAAGAACAGAAGGTGTGACGGATTGTGTGAAGAACAGAAGGTGTGACGGATTGTGTGAAGAACAGAATGTGTGACAGATTGTGTGAAGAACAGAAGGTGTGACAGATTGTGTGAAGAACAGAAGGTGTGACGGATTGTGTGAAGAAAAGAAGGTGTGACGGATTGTGTGAAGAACAGAAGGTGTGACGGATTGTGTGAAGAACAGGTGTGACGGATTGTGTGAAGAACAGAAGGTGTGACGGATTGTGTGAAGAAAAGAAGGTGTGTCGGATTGTGTGAAGAACAGGTGTGACGGATTGTGTGAAGAACAGAAGGTGTGACAGTGTGTGTGAAGAACAGAAGGTGTGACAGTGTGTGTGAAGAACAGAAGGTGTGACAGTGTGTGTGAAGAACAGAAGGTGTGACAGTGTGTGTGAAGAACAGAAGGTGTGATAGTGTGTGTGAAGAACAGAAGGTGTGACGGATTGTGTGAAGAACAGAAGGTGTGACAGTGTGTGTGAAGAACAGAAGGTGTGACAGTGTGTGTGAAGAACGGAAGGTGTGACAGTGTGTGTGAAGAACGGAAGGTGTGACGGATTGTGTGAAGAACAGAAGGTGTGACGGATTGTGTGAAGAACAGAAGGTGTGACAGTGTGTGAAGAACAGAAGGTGTGACGAATTGTGTGAAGAACAGAAGGTGTGACGGATTGTGTGAAGAACAGAAGGTGTGACAGTGCGTGTGAAGTACAGAAGGTGTGACAGAGTGTATGAAGAACAGAAGGTGTGACAGAGTGTATGAAGAACAGAAGGTGTGACAGAGTGTATGAAGAACAGAAGGTGTGACCGTGTGTGTGAAGAACAGAAGGTGTGACCGTGTGTGTGAAGAACAGAAGGTGTGACAGTGTGTGTGAAGAACAGAAGGTGTGACAGAGTGTGTGAAGAACAGAAGGTGTGACAGAGTGTGTGAAGAACAGAAGGTGTGACAGTGTGTGTGAAGAACAGAAGGTGTGACAGTGTGTGTGAAGAACAGAAGGTGTGAAAGTGTGTATGAAGAACAGAAGGTGTGACAGAGTGTGAAGAACAGAAGATGTGAATGTGAGTGAAGAACAGAAGGTGTGAGGGTGTGAGTGAAGAACAGAAGGTGTGACAGATTTTGTGAAGAACAGAAGGTGTGACGGATTGTGTGAAGAACAGAAGGTGTGACGGATTGTGTGAAGAACAGAAGGTGTGACGGATTGTGTGAAGAACAGAAGGTGTGACGGATTGTGTGAAGAACAGAAGGTGTGACGGAATGTGTGAAGAACAGAAGGTGTGACAGTGTGTGTGAAGAACAGAAGGTGTGACAGTGTGTGTGAAGAACAGAAGGTGTGACAGTGTGTGTGAAGAACAGAAGGTGTGACGGATTGTGTGAAGAACAGAAGGTGTGACGGATTGTGTGAAGAACAGAAGGTGTGACGGATTGTGTGAAGAACAGAAGGTGTGACGGATTGTGTGAAGAACAGAAGGTATGACGGATTGTGTGAAGAACAGAAGGTATGACGGATTGTGTGAAGAACAGAAGGTGTGACGGATTGTGTGAAGAACAGAAGGTGTGACGTATTGTGTGAAGAACAGAAGGTGTGACAGTGTGTGAAGAACAGAAGGTGTGACGGATTGTGTGAAGAACAGAAGGTGTGACGGATTGTGTGAAGAACAGAAGGTGTGACAGAGTGTGTGAAGAACAGAAGGTGTGACAGAGTGTGTGAAGAACAGAAGGTGTGACAGAGTGTGTGAAGAACAGAAGGTGTGACAGTGTGTGTGAAGAACAGAAGGTGTGACAGATTGTCTGAAGAACAGAAGGTGTGACAGTGTGTGTGAAGAACAGAAGGTGTGACAGATTGTGTGAAGAACAGAAGGTGTGACAGATTGTGTGAAGAACAGAAGGTGTGACAGATTGTGTGAAGAACAGAAGGTGTGACAGATTGTGTGAAGAACAGAAGGTGTGACGGATTGTGTGAAGAACAGAAGGTGTGACGGATTGTGTGAAGAACAGAAGGTGTGACGGATTGTGTGAAGAACAGAAGGTGTAACAGAGTGTGTGAAGAACAGAAGGTGTGACGGATTGTGTGAAGAACAGAAGGTGTGACGGATTGTGTGAAGAACAGAAGGTGTGACGGATTGTGTGAAGAACAGAAGGTGTGACGGATTGTGTGAAGAACAGAAGGTGTGACGGATTGTGTGAAGAACAGAAGGTGTGACAGAGTGTATGAAGAACAGAAGGTGTTACAGTGTGTTTGAAGAACAGAAGGTGTGACAGTGTGTTTGAAGAACAGAAGGTGTGACGGATTGTGTGAAGAACAGAAGGTGTGACAGAGTGTGAAGAACAGAAGGTGTGAGGGATTGTGTGAAGAACAGAAGGTGTGACAGACTGTGAAGAACAGAAGATGTGAATGTGAGTGAAGAACAGAAGGTGTGAGGGTGTGAGTGAAGAACAGAAGGTGTAACGGATTGTGTGAAGAACAGAAGGTGTGACAGATTGTGTGAAGAACAGAAGGTGTGACAGATTGTGTGAAGAACAGAAGGTGTGACAGATTGTGTGAAGAACAGAAGGTGTGACAGATTGTGTGAAGAACAGAAGGTGTGACAGATTGTGTGAAGAACAGAATGTGTGACAGATTGTGTGAAGAACAGAAGGTGTGACAGATTGTGTGAAGAACAGAAGGTGTGACGGATTGTGTGAAGAACAGAAGGTGTGACGGATTGTGTGAAGAACAGAAGGTGTGACGGATTGTGTGAAGAACAGAAGGTGTGACGGATTGTGTGAAGAAAAGAAGGTGTGACGGATTGTGTGAAGAACAGAAGGTGTGACAGTGTGTGTGAAGAACAGAAGGTGTGACAGTGTGTGTGAAGAACAGAAGGTGGGACAGTGTGTGTGAAGAACAGAAGGTGTGACAGTGTGTGTGAAGAACAGAAGGTGTGACAGTGTGTGTGAAGAACAGAAGGTGTGACGGATTGTGTGAAGAACGGAAGGTGTGACGGATTGTGTGAAGAACAGAAGGTGTAACAGTGTGTGTGAAGAACAGAAGGTGTGACAGATTGTGTGAAGAACAGAAGTTGTGACGGATTGTGTGAAGAACAGAAGGTGTGACGGATTGTGTGAAGAACAGAAGGTGTGACGGATTGTGTGAAGAACAGAAGGTGTGACGGATTGTGTGAAGAACAGAAGGTGTGACGGATTGTGTGAAGAACAGAAGGTGTGACGGATTGTGTGAAGAAAAGAAGGTGTGACGGATTGTGTGAAGAACAGAAGGTGTGACAGTGTATGAAGAACAGAAGGTATGACAGTGTGTGTGAAGAACAGAAGGTGTGACAGTGTGTGTGAAGAACAGAAGGTGTGACAGTGTGTGTGAAGAACAGAAGGTGGGACAGTGTGTGTGAAGAACAGAAGGTGGGACAGTGTGTGTGAAGAACAGAAGGTGGGACAGTGTGTGTGAAGAACAGAAGGTGGGACAGTGTGTGTGAAGAACAGAAGGTGTGACAGTGTGTGTGAAGAACAGAAGGTGTGACAGTGTGTGTGAAGAACAGAAGGTGTGACGGATTGTGTGAAGAACAGAAGGTGTGACAGTGTGTGAAGAACAGAAGGTGTGACAGTGTGTGAAGAACAGAAGGTATGACAGTGTGTGTGAAGAACAGAAGGTGTGACAGTGTGTGTGAAGAACAGAAGGTGTGACAGTGTGTGTGAAGAACAGAAGGTGTGACAGTGTGTGTGAAGAACAGAAGGTGGGACAGTGTGTGTGAAGAACAGAAGGTGTGACAGTGTGTGTGAAGAACAGAAGGTGTGACAGTGTGTGTGAAGAACAGAAGGTGTGACGGATTGTGTGAAGAACGGAAGGTGTAACAGTGTGTGAAGAACAGAAGTTGTGACGGATTGTGTGAAGAACAGAAGGTGTGACGGATTGTGTGAAGAACAGAAGGTGTAACAGTGTGTGAAGAACAGAAGTTGTGACGGATTGTGTGAAGAACAGAAGGTGTGACGGATTGTGTGAAGAACAGAAGGTGTGACGGATTGTGTGAAGAACAGAAGGTGTGACGGATTGTGTGAAGAACAGAAGGTGTGACGGATTGTGTGAAGAACAGAAGGTGTGACGGATTGTGTGAAGAACAGAAGGTGTGACGGATTGTGTGAAGAACAGAAGGTGTGACGGATTGTGTGAAGAACAGAAGGTGTGACGGATTGTGTGAAGAACAGAAGGTGTGACGGATTGTGTGAAGAACAGAAGGTGTGACGGATTGTGTGAAGAACAGAAGGTGTGACAGTGTGTGTGAAGTACAGAAGGTGTGACAGAGTGTATGAAGAACAGAAGGTGTGACAGAGTGTATGAAGAACAGAAGGTGTGACAGAGTGTGTGAAGAACAGAAGGTGTGACAGAGTGTATGAAGAACAGAAGGTGTGACAGAGTGCATGAAGAACAGAAGGTGTGACAGAGTGTATGAAGAACAGAAGGTGTGACAGAGTGTATGAAGAACAGAAGGTGTGACAGAGTGTATGAAGAACAGAAGGTGTGACAGAGTATGAAGAACAGAAGGTGTGACAGAGTGTATGAAGAACAGAAGGTGTGACAGAGTGTATGAAGAACAGAAGGTGTGACAGAGTGTATGAAGAACAGAAGGTGTGACAGAGTGTGTGAAGAACAGAAGGTGTGACAGTGTGTGTGAAGAACAGAAGGTGTGACAGAGTGTGTGAAGAACAGAAGGTGTGACAGAGTGTATGAAGAACAGAAGCTGTGACAGTGTGTATGAAGAACAGAAGGTGTGACAGAGTGTATGAAGAACAGAAGGTGTGACAGAGTGTATGAAGAACAGAAGGTGTGACAGAGTGTATGAAGAACAGAAGGTGTGACGGATTGTGTGAAGAACAGAAGGTGTGACAGTGTGTGTGAAGAACAGAAGGTGTGACGGATTGTGTGAAGAACAGAAGGTGTGACAGAGTGTATGAAGAACAGAAGGTGTGACGGATTGTGTGAAGAACAGAAGGTGTGACAGTGTGTATGAAGAACAGAAGGTGTGACAGTGTGTATGAAGAACAGAAGGTGTGACAGTGTGTATGAAGAACAGAAGGTGTGACAGAGTGTATGAAGAACAGAAGGTGTGACAGAGTGTGTGAAGAACAGAAGGTGTGACGGATTGTGTGAAGAACAGAAGGTGTGACAGTGTGTGTGAAGAACAGAAGGTGTGACAGTGTGTGTGAAGAACAGAAGGTGTGACAGTGTGTGTGAAGAACAGAAGGTGTGACAGAGTATGAAGAACAGAAGGTGTGACAGAGTGTGAAGAACAGAAGATGTGAATGTGAGTGAAGAACAGAAGGTGTGACAGATTGTGTGAAGAACAGAAGGTGTGACGGATTGTGTGAAGAACAGAAGGTGTGACGGATTGTGTGAAGAACAGAAGGTGTGACGGATTGTGTGAAGAACAGAAGGTGTGACAGAGTGTGTGAAGAACAGAAGGTGTGACGGATTGTGTGAAGAACAGAAGGTGTGACAGTGTGTGTGAAGAACAGAAGGTGTGACGGATTGTGTGAAGAACAGAAGGTGTGACAGTGTGTATGAAGAACAGAAGCTGTGACAGTGTGTATGAAGAACAGAAGGTGTGACAGAGTGTATGAAGAACAGAAGGTGTGACAGAGTTGGAAGAACAGAAGGTGTTACAGTGTGTGTGAAGAACAGAAGGTGTGACAGTGTGTGTGAAGAACAGAAGGTGTGACAGTGTGTGTGAAGAACAGAAGGTGTGACAGAGTATGAAGAACAGAAGGTGTGACAGAGTGTGAAGAACAGAAGATGTGAATGTGAGTGAAGAACAGAAGGTGTGACAGATTGTGTGAAGAACAGAAGGTGTGACGGATTGTGTGAAGAACAGAAGGTGTGACGGATTGTGTGAAGAACAGAAGGTGTGACGGATTGTGTGAAGAACAGAAGGTGTGACGGATTGTGTGAAGAACAGAAGGTGTGACGGATTGTGTGAAGAACAGAAGGTGTGACGGATTGTGTGAAGAACAGAAGGTGTGACGGAATGTGTGAAGAACAGAAGGTGTGACAGTGTGTGAAGAACAGAAGGTGTGACAGTGTGTGTGAAGAACAGAAGGTGTGAAAGTGTGTGTGAAGAACAGAAGGTGTGACAGTGTGTGTGAAGAACAGAAGGTGTGACAGTGTGTGTGAAGAACAGAAGGTGTGACGGATTGTGTGAAGAACAGAAGGTGTAACAGAGTGTGTGAAGAACAGAAGGTGTGACGGATTGTGTGAAGAACAGAAGGTGTGACGGATTGTATGAAGAACAGAAGGTGTGACAGAGTGTATGAAGAACAGAAGGTGTTACAGTGTGTATGAAGAACAGAAGGTGTGACAGAGTATGAAGAACAGAAGGTGTTACAGAGTGTATGAAGAACAGAAGGTGTGACAGTGTGTGTGAAGAACAGAAGGTGTGACAGTGTGTGTGAAGAACAGAAGGTGTGACAGTGTGTTTGAAGAACAGAAGTTGTGACAGTGTGTTTGAAGAACAGAAGGTGTGACAGTGTGTTTGAAGAACAGAAGGTGTGACAGTGTGTTTGAAGAACAGAAGGTGTGACAGTGTGTGTGAAGAACAGAAGGTGTGACAGTGTGTGTGAAGAACAGAAGGTGTGACGGATTGTGTGAACAGAAGGTGTGACAGTGTGTGAAGAACAGAAGGTGTGACAGTGTGTGTGAAGAACAGAAGGTGTGACAGAGTGCGTGAAGAACAGAAGGTGTGACAGTGTGTGTGAAGAACAGAAGGTGTGACAGTGTGTGTGAAGAACAGAAGGTGTGACAGTGTGTGTGAAGAACAGAAGGTGTGACAGAGTATGAAGGACAGAAGTTGTGACAGAGAATGAAGAACAGAAGGTGTGACAGAGTATGAAGAACAGAAGGTGTGACAGAGTATGAAGAACAGAAGGTGTGACAGAGTATGAAGGACAGAAGTTGTGACAGAGAATGAAGAACAGAAGGTGTGACAGAGTATGAAGAACAGAAGGTGTGACAGAGTGTGAAGAACAGAAGGTGTGAGGGATTGTGTGAAGAACAGAAGGTGTGACAGACTGTGAAGAACAGAAGATGTGAATGTGAGTGAAGAACAGAAGGTGTGAGGGTGTGAGTGAAGAACAGAAGGTGTAACGGATTGTGTGAAGAACAGAAGGTGTGACAGATTGTGTGAAGAACAGAAGGTGTGACAGATTGTGTGAAGAACAGAATGTGTGACAGTGTATGAAGAACAGAAGGTGTGACAGAGTGTATGAAGAACAGAAGGTGTGACAGATTGTGTGAAGAACAGAAGGTGTGACAGATTGTGTGAAGAACAGAAGGTGTGACAGAGTGTATGAAGAACAGAAGGTGTGACAGAGTGTATGAAGAACAGAAGGTGTGACAGAGTGTGTGAAGAACAGAAGGTGTGACAGAGTGTGTGAAGAACAGAAGGTGTGACAGAGTGTATGAAGAACAGAAGGTGTTACAGTGTGTGTGAAGAACAGAAGGTGTGACAGAGTATGAAGAACAGAAGGTGTGACGGATTGTGTGAAGAACAGAAGGTGTGACAGTGTGTGTGAAGAACAGAAGGTGTGACAGTGTGTGTGAAGAACAGAAGGTGTGACAGTGTGTGTGAAGAACAGAAGGTGTGACAGTGTGTGTGAAGAACAGAAGGTGTGACAGTGTGTGTGAAGAACAGAAGGTGTGACAGAGTATGAAGAACAGAAGGTGTGACAGAGTGTGAAGAACAGAAGATGTGAATGTGAGTGAAGAACAGAAGGTGTGACAGATTGTGTGAAGAACAGAAGGTGTGACGGATTGTGTGAAGAACAGAAGGTGTGACGGATTGTGTGAAGAACAGAAGGTGTGACGGATTGTGTGAAGAACAGAAGGTGTGACGGAATGTGTGAAGAACAGAAGGTGTGACAGTGTGTGAAGAACAGAAGGTGTGACAGTGTGCGTGAAGAACAGAAGGTGTGAAAGTGTGTGTGAAGAACAGAAGGTGTGACAGTGTGTGTGAAGAACAGAAGGTGTGACAGTGTGTGTGAAGAACAGAAGGTGTGACGGATTGTGTGAAGAACAGAAGGTGTGACGGATTGTATGAAGAACAGAAGGTGTTACAGTGTGTATGAAGAACAGAAGGTGTGACAGAGTATGAAGAACAGAAGGTGTTACAGAGTATGACGAACAGAAGGTGTGACAGTGTGTGTGAAGAACAGAAGGTGTGACAGTGTGTGTGAAGAACAGAAGGTGTGACAGAGTGTGTGAAGAACAGAAGGTGTGACAGAGTGTATGAAGAACAGAAGGTGTGACAGTGTGTGTGAAGAACAGAAGTTGTGACAGTGTGTTTGAAGAACAGAAGGTGTGACAGTGTGTTTGAAGAACAGAAGGTGTGACAGTGTGTTTGAAGAACAGAAGTTGTGACAGTGTGTTTGAAGAACAGAAGGTGTGACAGTGTGTTTGAAGAACAGAAGGTGTGACAGTGTGTTTGAAGAACAGAAGTTGTGACAGTGTGTTTGAAGAACAGAAGGTGTGACAGTGTGTTTGAAGAACAGAAGGTGTGACAGTGTGTGTGAAGAACAGAAGGTGTGACAGTGTGTGTGAAGAACAGAAGGTGTGACAGAGTGCGTGAAGAACAGAAGGTGTGACAGTGTGTGTGAAGAACAGAAGGTGTGACAGAGTGCGTGAAGAACAGAAGGTGTGACAGTGTGTGTGAAGAACAGAAGGTGTGACAGTGTGTGTGAAGAACAGAAGGTGTGACAGTGTGTATGAAGAACAGAAGGTGTGACAGAGTATGAAGGACAGAAGTTGTGACAGAGAATGAAGAACAGAAGGTGTGACAGAGTATGAAGAACAGAAGGTGTGACAGAGTGTGAAGAACAGAAGGTGTAAGGGATTGTGTGAAGAACAGAAGGTGTGACAGACTGTGAAGAACAGAAGATGTGAATGTGAGTGAAGAACAGAAGGTGTGAGGGTGTGAGTGAAGAACAGAAGGTGTAACGGATTGTGTGAAGAACAGAAGGTGTGACAGATTGTGTGAAGAACAGAAGGTGTGACAGATTGTGTGAAGAACAGAAGGTGTGACAGATTGTGTGAAGAACAGAAGGTGTGACAGATTGTGTGAAGAACAGAAGGTGTGACAGATTGTGTGAAGAACAGAAGGTGTGACAGATTGTGTGAAGAACAGAAGGTGTGACAGATTGTGTGAAGAACAGAATGTGTGACAGATTGTGTGAAGAACAGAAGGTGTGACAGATTGTGTGAAGAACAGAAGGTGTGACAGATTGTGTGAAGAACAGAAGGTGTGACAGATTGTGTGAAGAACAGAAGGTGTGACGGATTGTGTGAAGAACAGAATGTGTGACAGATTGTGTGAAGAACAGAAGGTGTGACAGATTGTGTGAAGAACAGAAGGTGTGACAGATTGTGTGAAGAACAGAAGGTGTGACGGATTGTGTGAAGAACAGAAGGTGTGACGGATTGTGTGAAGAAAAGAAGGTGTGACGGATTGTGTGAAGAACAGAATGTGTGACAGATTGTGTGAAGAACAGAATGTGTGACAGATTGTGTGAAGAACAGAAGGTGTGACAGATTGTGTGAAGAACAGAAGGTGTGACGGATTGTGTGAAGAACAGAAGGTGTGACGGATTGTGTGAAGAAAAGAAGGTGTGACGGATTGTGTGAAGAACAGAAGGTGTGACAGTGTGTGAAGAACAGAAGGTATGACAGTGTGTGTGAAGAACAGAAGGTGTGACAGTGTGTGTGAAGAACAGAAGGTGTGACAGTGTGTGTGAAGAACAGAAGGTGGGACAGTGTGTGTGAAGAACAGAAGGTGTGACAGTGTGTGTGAAGAACAGAAGGTGTGACAGTGTGTGTGAAGAACAGAAGGTGTGACGGATTGTGTGAAGAACGGAAGGTGTGACGGATTGTGTGAAGAACAGAAGGTGTGACGGATTGTGTGAAGAACAGAAGGTGTGACGGATTGTGTGAAGAACAGAAGGTGTGACGGATTGTGTGAAGAACAGAAGGTGTGACGGATTGTGTGAAGAACAGAAGGTGTGACGGATTGTGTGAAGAACAGAAGGTGTGACGGATTGTGTGAAGAACAGAAGGTGTGACGGATTGTGTGAAGAACAGAAGGTGTGACAGTGTGTGAAGAACAGAAGGTGTGACGGATTGTGTGAAGAACAGAAGGTGTGACAGTGTGTGTGAAGTACAGAAGGTGTGACAGAGTGTATGAAGAACAGAAGGTGTGACAGAGTGTATGAAGAACAGAAGGTGTGACAGAGTGTATGAAGAACAGAAGGTGTGACAGAGTGTATGAAGAACAGAAGGTGTGACAGAGTGTGTGAAGAACAGAAGGTGTGACAGAGTGTGTGAAGAACAGAAGGTGTGACAGAGTGTATGAAGAACAGAAGGTGTGACAGAGTGTATGAAGAACAGAAGGTGTGACAGAGTATGAAGAACAGAAGGTGTGACAGAGTATGAAGAACAGAAGGTGTGACAGAGTGTATGAAGAACAGAAGGTGTGACAGAGTGTGTGAAGAACAGAAGGTGTGACGGATTGTGTGAAGAACAGAAGGTGTGACGGATTGTATGAAGAACAGAAGGTGTTACAGTGTGTATGAAGAACAGAAGGTGTGACAGAGTATGAAGAACAGAAGGTGTTACAGAGTATGACGAACAGAAGGTGTGACAGTGTGTGTGAAGAACAGAAGGTGTGACAGTGTGTGTGAAGAACAGAAGGTGTGACAGAGTGTGTGAAGAACAGAAGGTGTGACAGAGTGTATGAAGAACAGAAGGTGTGACAGTGTGTGTGAAGAACAGAAGTTGTGACAGTGTGTTTGAAGAACAGAAGGTGTGACAGTGTGTTTGAAGAACAGAAGGTGTGACAGTGTGTTTGAAGAACAGAAGTTGTGACAGTGTGTTTGAAGAACAGAAGGTGTGACAGTGTGTTTGAAGAACAGAAGTTGTGACAGTGTGTTTGAAGAACAGAAGGTGTGACAGTGTGTTTGAAGAACAGAAGGTGTGACAGTGTGTGTGAAGAACAGAAGGTGTGACAGTGTGTGTGAAGAACAGAAGGTGTGACAGTGTGTGTGAAGAACAGAAGGTGTGACAGAGTGCGTGAAGAACAGAAGGTGTGACAGTGTGCGTGAAGAACAGAAGGTGTGACAGAGTGCGTGAAGAACAGAAGGTGTGACAGTGTGTGTGAAGAACAGAAGGTGTGACAGTGTGTGTGAAGAACAGAAGGTGTGACAGTGTGTATGAAGAACAGAAGGTGTGACAGAGTATGAAGGACAGAAGTTGTGACAGAGAATGAAGAACAGAAGGTGTGACAGAGTATGAAGAACAGAAGGTGTGACAGAGTGTGAAGAACAGAAGGTGTAAGGGATTGTGTGAAGAACAGAAGGTGTGACAGACTGTGAAGAACAGAAGATGTGAATGTGAGTGAAGAACAGAAGGTGTGAGGGTGTGAGTGAAGAACAGAAGGTGTAACGGATTGTGTGAAGAACAGAAGGTGTGACAGATTGTGTGAAGAACAGAAGGTGTGACAGATTGTGTGAAGAACAGAAGGTGTGACAGATTGTGTGAAGAACAGAAGGTGTGACAGATTGTGTGAAGAACAGAAGGTGTGACAGATTGTGTGAAGAACAGAAGGTGTGACAGATTGTGTGAAGAACAGAATGTGTGACAGATTGTGTGAAGAACAGAAGGTGTGACAGATTGTGTGAAGAACAGAAGGTGTGACAGATTGTGTGAAGAACAGAAGGTGTGACAGATTGTGTGAAGAACAGAAGGTGTGACGGATTGTGTGAAGAACAGAATGTGTGACAGATTGTGTGAAGAACAGAAGGTGTGACAGATTGTGTGAAGAACAGAAGGTGTGACAGATTGTGTGAAGAACAGAAGGTGTGACGGATTGTGTGAAGAACAGAAGGTGTGACGGATTGTGTGAAGAAAACAAGGTGTGACGGATTGTGTGAAGAACAGAATGTGTGACAGATTGTGTGAAGAACAGAATGTGTGACAGATTGTGTGAAGAACAGAAGGTGTGACAGATTGTGTGAAGAACAGAAGGTGTGACGGATTGTGTGAAGAACAGAAGGTGTGACGGATTGTGTGAAGAAAAGAAGGTGTGACGGATTGTGTGAAGAACAGAAGGTGTGACAGTGTGTGAAGAACAGAAGGTATGACAGTGTGTGTGAAGAACAGAAGGTGTGACAGTGTGTGTGAAGAACAGAAGGTGTGACAGTGTGTGTGAAGAACAGAAGGTGGGACAGTGTGTGTGAAGAACAGAAGGTGTGACAGTGTGTGTGAAGAACAGAAGGTGTGACAGTGTGTGTGAAGAACAGAAGGTGTGACGGATTGTGTGAAGAACGGAAGGTGTGACGGATTGTGTGAAGAACAGAAGGTGTGACGGATTGTGTGAAGAACAGAAGGTGTGACGGATTGTGTGAAGAACAGAAGGTGTGACGGATTGTGTGAAGAACAGAAGGTGTGACGGATTGTGTGAAGAACAGAAGGTGTGACGGATTGTGTGAAGAACAGAAGGTGTGACGGATTGTGTGAAGAACAGAAGGTGTGACGGATTGTGTGAAGAACAGAAGGTGTGACGGATTGTGTGAAGAACAGAAGGTGTGACAGTGTGTGAAGAACAGAAGGTGTGACGGATTGTGTGAAGAACAGAAGGTGTGACAGTGTGTGTGAAGTACAGAAGGTGTGACAGAGTGTATGAAGAACAGAAGGTGTGACAGAGTGTATGAAGAACAGAAGGTGTGACAGAGTGTGTGAAGAACAGAAGGTGTGACAGAGTGTATGAAGAACAGAAGGTGTGACAGAGTGTATGAAGAACAGAAGGTGTGACAGAGTGTGTGAAGAACAGAAGGTGTGACAGAGTGTATGAAGAACAGAAGGTGTGACAGAGTGTATGAAGAACAGAAGGTGTGACAGAGTGCATGAAGAACAGAAGGTGTGACAGAGTGTATGAAGAACAGAAGGTGTGACAGAGTGTATGAAGAACAGAAGGTGTGACAGAGTGTATGAAGAACAGAAGGTGTGACAGAGTATGAAGAACAGAAGGTGTGACAGAGTATGAAGAACAGAAGGTGTGACAGAGTATGAAGAACAGAAGGTGTGACAGAGTGTATGAAGAACAGAAGGTGTGACAGAGTGTATGAAGAACAGAAGGTGTGACAGAGTGTGTGAAGAACAGAAGGTGTGACAGAGTGTGTGAAGAACAGAAGGTGTGACAGAGTGTGTGAAGAACAGAAGGTGTGACAGAGTGTATGAAGAACAGAAGGTGTGACGGATTGTGTGAAGAACAGAAGGTGTGACAGTGTGTGTGAAGAACAGAAGGTGTGACGGATTGTGTGAAGAACAGAAGGTGTGACAGAGTGTATGAAGAACAGAAGGTGTGACGGATTGTGTGAAGAACAGAAGGTGTGACAGTGTGCATGAAGAACAGAAGCTGTGACAGTGTGTATGAAGAACAGAAGGTGTGACAGAGTGTATGAAGAACAGAAGGTGTGACAGAGTGTGTGAAGAACAGAAGGTGTGACAGAGTGTATGAAGAACAGAAGGTGTGACGGATTGTGTGAAGAACAGAAGGTGTGACAGTGTGTGTGAAGAACAGAAGGTGTGACGGATTGTGTGAAGAACAGAAGGTGTGACAGTGTGTATGAAGAACAGAAGCTGTGACAGTGTGTATGAAGAACAGAAGGTGTGACAGAGTGTATGAAGAACAGAAGGTGTGACAGAGTGTGTGAAGAACAGAAGGTGTGACAGAGTGTATGAAGAACAGAAGGTGTGACAGAGTGTATGAAGAACAGAAGGTGTGACAGAGTGTATGAAGAACAGAAGGTGTGACAGAGTATGAAGAACAGAAGGTGTGACAGAGTATGAAGAACAGAAGGTTTGACAGAGTGTATGAAGAACAGAAGGTGTGACAGAGTGTATGAAGAACAGAAGGTGTGACAGAGTGTGTGAAGAACAGAAGGTGTGACGGATTGTGTGAAGAACAGAAGGTGTGACAGTGTGTGTGAAGAACAGAAGGTGTGACAGTGTGTGTGAAGAACAGAAGGTGTGACAGTGTGTGTGAAGAACAGAAGGTGTGACAGATTGTGTGAAGAACAGAAGGTGTGACGGATTGTGTGAAGAACAGAAGGTGTGACGGATTGTGTGAAGAACAGAAGGTGTGACGGATTGTGTGAAGAACAGAAGGTGTGACGGAATGTGTGAAGAACAGAAGGTGTGACAGTGTGTGAAGAACAGAAGGTGTGACAGTGTGTGTGAAGAACAGAAGGTGTGAAAGTGTGTGTGAAGAACAGAAGGTGTGACAGTGTGTGTGAAGAACAGAAGGTGTGACAGTGTGTGTGAAGAACAGAAGGTGTGACGGATTGTGTGAAGAACAGAAGGTGTGACGGATTGTGTGAAGAACAGAAGGTGTGACAGTGTGTGAAGAACAGAAGGTGTGACGGATTGTGTGAAGAACAGAAGGTGTGACAGTGTGTGTGAAGTACAGAAGGTGTGACAGAGTGTATGAAGAACAGAAGGTGTGACAGAGTGTATGAAGAACAGAAGGTGTGACAGAGTGTGTGAAGAACAGAAGGTGTGACAGAGTGTATGAAGAACAGAAGGTGTGACAGAGTGTGTGAAGAACAGAAGGTGTGACAGAGTGTGTGAAGAACAGAAGGTGTGACAGAGTGTATGAAGAACAGAAGGTGTGACAGAGTGCATGAAGAACAGAAGGTGTGACAGAGTGTATGAAGAACAGAAGGTGTGACAGAGTGTATGAAGAACAGAAGGTGTGACAGAGTGTATGAAGAACAGAAGGTGTGACAGAGTATGAAGAACAGAAGGTGTGACAGAGTATGAAGAACAGAAGGTGTGACAGAGTGTATGAAGAACAGAAGGTGTGACAGAGTGTGTGAAGAACAGAAGGTGTGACAGAGTGTGTGAAGAACAGAAGGTGTGACAGAGTGTATGAAGAACAGAAGGTGTGACGGATTGTGTGAAGAACAGAAGGTGTGACAGTGTGTGTGAAGAACAGAAGGTGTGACGGATTGTGTGAAGAACAGAAGGTGTGACAGAGTGTATGAAGAACAGAAGGTGTGACGGATTGTGTGAAGAACAGAAGGTGTGACAGTGTGCATGAAGAACAGAAGCTGTGACAGTGTGTATGAAGAACAGAAGGTGTGACAGAGTGTATGAAGAACAGAAGGTGTGACAGAGTGTGTGAAGAACAGAAGGTGTGACAGAGTGTATGAAGAACAGAAGGTGTGACGGATTGTGTGAAGAACAGAAGGTGTGACAGAGTGTATGAAGAACAGAAGGTGTGACGGATTGTGTGAAGAACAGAAGGTGTGACAGTGTGTGTGAAGAACAGAAGGTGTGACGGATTGTGTGAAGAACAGAAGGTGTGACAGTGTGTATGAAGAACAGAAGCTGTGACAGTGTGTATGAAGAACAGAAGGTGTGACAGAGTGTATGAAGAACAGAAGGTGTGACAGAGTGTGTGAAGAACAGAAGGTGTGACAGAGTGTATGAAGAACAGAAGGTGTGACAGAGTGTATGAAGAACAGAAGGTGTGACAGAGTGTATGAAGAACAGAAGGTGTGACAGAGTATGAAGAACAGAAGGTGTGACAGAGTATGAAGAACAGAAGGTTTGACAGAGTGTATGAAGAACAGAAGGTGTGACAGAGTGTATGAAGAACAGAAGGTGTGACAGAGTGTGTGAAGAACAGAAGGTGTGACGGATTGTGTGAAGAACAGAAGGTGTGACAGTGTGTGTGAAGAACAGAAGGTGTGACAGTGTGTGTGAAGAACAGAAGGTGTGACAGTGTGTGTGAAGAACAGAAGGTGTGACAGATTGTGTGAAGAACAGAAGGTGTGACGGATTGTGTGAAGAACAGAAGGTGTGACGGATTGTGTGAAGAACAGAAGGTGTGACGGATTGTGTGAAGAACAGAAGGTGTGACGGAATGTGTGAAGAACAGAAGGTGTGACAGTGTGTGAAGAACAGAAGGTGTGACAGTGTGTGTGAAGAACAGAAGGTGTGAAAGTGTGTGTGAAGAACAGAAGGTGTGACAGTGTGTGTGAAGAACAGAAGGTGTGACAGTGTGTGTGAAGAACAGAAGGTGTGACGGATTGTGTGAAGAACAGAAGGTGTGACGGATTGTGTGAAGAACAGAAGGTGTGACAGTGTGTGAAGAACAGAAGGTGTGACGGATTGTGTGAAGAACAGAAGGTGTGACAGTGTGTGTGAAGTACAGAAGGTGTGACAGAGTGTATGAAGAACAGAAGGTGTGACAGAGTGTATGAAGAACAGAAGGTGTGACAGAGTGTGTTAAGAACAGAAGGTGTGACAGAGTGTATGAAGAACAGAAGGTGTGACAGAGTGTATGAAGAACAGAAGGTGTGACAGAGTGTGTGAAGAACAGAAGGTGTGACAGAGTGTGTGAAGAACAGAAGGTGTGACAGAGTGTATGAAGAACAGAAGGTGTGACAGAGTGCATGAAGAACAGAAGGTGTGACAGAGTGTATGAAGAACAGAAGGTGTGACAGAGTGTATGAAGAACAGAAGGTGTGACAGAGTGTATGAAGAACAGAAGGTGTGACAGAGTATGAAGAACAGAAGGTGTGACAGAGTATGAAGAACAGAAGGTGTGACAGAGTGTATGAAGAACAGAAGGTGTGACAGAGTGTGTGAAGAACAGAAGGTGTGACAGAGTGTGTGAAGAACAGAAGGTGTGACAGAGTGTATGAAGAACAGAAGGTGTGACGGATTGTGTGAAGAACAGAAGGTGTGACAGTGTGTGTGAAGAACAGAAGGTGTGACGGATTGTGTGAAGAACAGAAGGTGTGACAGAGTGTATGAAGAACAGAAGGTGTGACGGATTGTGTGAAGAACAGAAGGTGTGACAGTGTGCATGAAGAACAGAAGCTGTGACAGTGTGTATGAAGAACAGAAGGTGTGACAGAGTGTATGAAGAACAGAAGGTGTGACAGAGTGTGTGAAGAACAGAAGGTGTGACAGAGTGTGTGAAGAACAGAAGGTGTGACGGATTGTGTGAAGAACAGAAGGTGTGACAGTGTGTGTGAAGAACAGAAGGTGTGACGGATTGTGTGAAGAACAGAAGGTGTGACAGTGTGTATGAAGAACAGAAGCTGTGACAGTGTGTATGAAGAACAGAAGGTGTGACAGAGTGTGTGAAGAACAGAAGGTGTGACAGAGTGTATGAAGAACAGAAGGTGTGACAGAGTGTATGAAGAACAGAAGGTGTGACAGAGTGTATGAAGAACAGAAGGTGTGACAGAGTGTATGAAGAACAGAAGGTGTGACAGAGTATGAAGAGCAGAAGGTGTGACAGAGTATGAAGAACAGAAGGTGTGACAGAGTGTATGAAGAACAGAAGGTGTGACAGAGTGTATGAAGAACAGAAGGTGTGACAGAGTGTGTGAAGAACAGAAGGTGTGACGGATTGTGTGAAGAACAGAAGGTGTGACAGTGTGTGTGAAGAACAGAAGGTGTGACAGTGTGTGTGAAGAACAGAAGGTGTGACAGTGTGTGTGAAGAACAGAAGGTGTGACAGATTGTGTGAAGAACAGAAGGTGTGACGGATTGTGTGAAGAACAGAAGGTGTGACGGATTGTGTGAAGAACAGAAGGTGTGACGGATTGTGTGAAGAACAGAAGGTGTGACGGAATGTGTGAAGAACAGAAGGTGTGACAGTGTGTGAAGAACAGAAGGTGTGACAGTGTGTGTGAAGAACAGAAGGTGTGAAAGTGTGTGTGAAGAACAGAAGGTGTGACAGTGTGTGTGAAGAACAGAAGGTGTGACAGTGTGTGTGAAGAACAGAAGGTGTGACGGATTGTGTGAAGAACAGAAGGTGTGACGGATTGTGTGAAGAACAGAAGGTGTGACAGAGTGTATGAAGAACAGAAGGTGTTACAGTGTGTATGAAGAACAGAAGGTGTGACAGAGTATGAAGAACAGAAGGTGTTACAGAGTGTATGAAGAACAGAAGGTGTGACAGTGTGTGTGAAGAACAGAAGGTGTGACAGTGTGTGTGAAGAACAGAAGGTGTGACAGTGTGTGTGAAGAACAGAAGGTGTGACAGTGTGTTTGAAGAACAGAAGTTGTGACAGTGTGTTTGAAGAACAGAAGGTGTGACAGTGTGTTTGAAGAACAGAAGGTGTGACAGTGTGTGTGAAGAACAGAAGGTGTGACAGTGTGTGTGAAGAACAGAAGGTGTGACGGATTGTGTGAACAGAAGGTGTGACAGTGTGTGAAGAACAGAAGGTGTGACAGTGTGTGTGAAGAACAGAAGGTGTGACAGAGTGCGTGAAGAACAGAAGGTGTGACAGTGTGTGTGAAGAACAGAAGGTGTGACAGTGTGTGTGAAGAACAGAAGGTGTGACAGAGTATGAAGGACAGAAGTTGTGACAGAGAATGAAGAACAGAAGGTGTGACAGAGTATGAAGAACAGAAGGTGTGACAGAGTATGAAGGACAGAAGTTGTGACAGAGAATGAAGAACAGAAGGTGTGACAGAGTATGAAGAACAGAAGGTGTGACAGAGTGTGAAGAACAGAAGGTGTGAGGGATTGTGTGAAGAACAGAAGGTGTGACAGACTGTGAAGAACAGAAGATGTGAATGTGAGTGAAGAACAGAAGGTGTGAGGGTGTGAGTGAAGAACAGAAGGTGTAACGGATTGTGTGAAGAAGAGAAGGTGTGACAGATTGTGTGAAGAACAGAAGGTGTGACAGATTGTGTGAAGAACAGAAGGTGTGACAGAGTGTATGAAGAACAGAAGGTGTGACAGATTGTGTGAAGAACAGAAGGTGTGACAGATTGTGTGAAGAACAGGTGTGACAGATTGTGTGAAGAACAGAAGGTGTGACAGAGTGTGTGAAGAACAGAAGGTGTGACAGAGTGTATGAAGAACAGAAGGTGTGACAGAGTGTATGAAGAACAGAAGGTGTTACAGTGTGTGTGAAGAACAGAAGGTGTGACAGAGTATGAAGAACAGAAGGTGTGACGGATTGTGTGAAGAACAGAAGGTGTGACAGTGTGTGTGAAGAACAGAAGGTGTGACAGTGTGTGTGAAGAACAGAAGGTGTGACAGTGTGTGTGAAGAACAGAAGGTGTGACAGTGTGTGTGAAGAACAGAAGGTGTGACAGTGTGTGTGAAGAACAGAAGGTGTGACAGAGTATGAAGAACAGAAGGTGTGACAGAGTATGAAGGACAGAAGTTGTGACAGTGTGTTTGAAGAACAGAAGGTGTGACAGTGTGTGTGAAGAACAGAAGGTGTGACAGTGTGTGTGAAGAACAGAAGGTGTGACAGTGTGTGTGAAGAACAGAAGGTGTGACAGAGTGCGTGAAGAACAGAAGGTGTGACAGTGTGTGTGAAGAACAGAAGGTGTGACAGAGTGCGTGAAGAACAGAAGGTGTGACAGTGTGTGTGAAGAACAGAAGGTGTGACAGAGTGCGTGAAGAACAGAAGGTGTGACAGTGTGTGTGAAGAACAGAAGGTGTGACAGTGTGTGTGAAGAACAGAAGGTGTGACAGTGTGTGTGAAGAACAGAAGATGTGAATGTGAGTGAAGAACAGAAGGTGTGACAGATTGTGCGAAGAACAGAAGGTGTGACGGATTGTGTGAAGAACAGAAGGTGTGACGGATTATGTGAAGAACAGAAGGTGTGACGGATTGTGTGAAGAACAGAAGGTGTGACGGATTGTGTGAAGAACAGAAGGTGTGACGGAATGTGTGAAGAACAGAAGGTGTGACAGTGTGTGAAGAACAGAAGGTGTGACAGTGTGCGTGAAGAACAGAAGGTGTGAAAGTGTGTGTGAAGAACAGAAGGTGTGACAGTGTGTGTGAAGAACAGAAGGTGTGACAGTGTGTGTGAAGAACAGAAGGTGTGACGGATTGTGTGAAGAACAGAAGGTGTGACGGATTGTGTGAAGAACAGAAGGTGTGACGGATTGTATGAAGAACAGAAGGTGTTACAGTGTGTATGAAGAACAGAAGGTGTGACAGAGTATGAAGAACAGAAGGTGTTACAGAGTATGACGAACAGAAGGTGTGACAGTGTGTGTGAAGAACAGAAGGTGTGACAGTGTGTGTGAAGAACAGAAGGTGTGACAGAGTGTGTGAAGAACAGAAGGTGTGACAGAGTGTATGAAGAACAGAAGGTGTGACAGTGTGTGTGAAGAACAGAAGTTGTGACAGTGTGTTTGAAGAACAGAAGGTGTGACAGTGTGTTTGAAGAACAGAAGGTGTGACAGTGTGTTTGAAGAACAGAAGTTGTGACAGTGTGTTTGAAGAACAGAAGGTGTGACAGTGTGTGTGAAGAACAGAAGGTGTGACAGTGTGTGTGAAGAACAGAAGGTGTGACAGTGTGTGTGAAGAACAGAAGGTGTGACAGAGTGCGTGAAGAACAGAAGGTGTGACAGTGTGTGTGAAGAACAGAAGGTGTGACAGAGTGCGTGAAGAACAGAAGGTGTGACAGTGTGTGTGAAGAACAGAAGGTGTGACAGTGTGTGTGAAGAACAGAAGGTGTGACAGTGTGTATGAAGGACAGAAGTTGTGACAGAGAATGAAGAACAGAAGGTGTGACAGAGTATGAAGAACAGAAGGTGTGACAGAGTGTGAAGAACAGAAGGTGTAAGGGATTGTGTGAAGAACAGAAGGTGTGACAGACTGTGAAGAACAGAAGATGTGAATGTGAGTGAAGAACAGAAGGTGTGAGGGTGTGAGTGAAGAACAGAAGGTGTAACGGATTGTGTGAAGAACAGAAGGTGTGACAGATTGTGTGAAGAACAGAATGTGTGACAGATTGTGTGAAGAACAGAATGTGTGACAGATTGTGTGAAGAACAGAATGTGTGACAGATTGTGTGAACAACAGAAGGTGTGACAGATTGTGTGAACAACAGAAGGTGTGACGGATTGTGTGAACAGAAGGTGTGACGGATTGTGTGAAGAACAGAAGGTGTGACGGATTGTGTGAAGAACAGAAGGTGTGACAGATTGTGTGAAGAACAGAAGGTGTGACAGATTGTGTGAAGAACAGAAGGTGTGACGGATTGTGTGAAGAACAGAAGGTGTGACGGATTGTGTGAAGAACAGAAGGTGTGACGGATTGTGTGAAGAACAGAAGGTGTGACAGAGTGTGTGAAGAACAGAAGGTGTGACGGATTGTGTGAAGAACAGAAGGTGTGACGGATTGTGTGAAGAACAGAAGGTGTGACGGATTGTGTGAAGAACAGAAGGTGTGACGGATTGTGTGAAGAACAGAAGGTGTGACGGATTGTGAGAAGAACAGAAGGTGTGACGGATTGTGAGAAGAACAGAAGGTGTGACAGTGTGTGTGAAGAACAGAAGGTGTGACAGTGTGTGTGAAGAACAGAAGGTGTGACGGATTGTGTGAAGAACAGAAGGTGTGACGGATTGTGTGAACAGAAGGTGTGACGGATTGTGTGAAGAACAGAAGGTGTGACGGATTGTGTGAAGAACAGAAGGTGTGACGGATTGTGAGAAGAACAGAAGGTGTGACGGATTGTGAGAAGAACAGAAGGTGTGACGGATTGTGAGAAGAACAGAAGGTGTGACAGTGTGTATGAAGAAAAGAAGGTGTGACAGTGTGTATGAAGAACAGAAGGTGTGACAGTGTGTATGAAGAACAGAAGGTGTGACAGTGTGCATGAAGAACAGAAGGTGTGACGGTGTGTATGAAGAACAGAAGGTGTGACAGTGTGTATGAAGAACAGAAGGTGTGACAGTGTGTATGAAGAACAGAAGGTTTGACAGTGTGTATGAACAGAAGGTGTGACAGTGTGTATGAAGAACAGAAGGTGTGACAGTGTGTATGAAGAACAGAAGGTGTGACAGTGTATGAAGAACAGAAGGTGTGACAGTGTGTATGAAGAACAGAAGGTGTGACAGTGTGCATGAAGAACAGAAGGTGTGACAGTGTGTATGAAGAACAGAAGGTGTGACAGTGTGTATGAAGAACAGAAGGTGTGACAGTGTGTATGAAGAACAGAAGGTGTGACAGTGTGTATGAAGAACAGAAGGTGTGACAGTGTGTATGAAGAACAGAAGGTGTGACGGATTGTGTGAAGAACAGAAGGTGTGACGGATTGTGTGAAGAACAGAAGGTGTGACGGATTGTGTGAAGAACAGAAGGTGTGACCGTGTGTGTGAAGAACAGAAGGTGTGACGGATTGCGTGAAGAACAGAAGGTGTGACGGATTGCGTGAAGAACAGAAGGTGTGACGGATTGTGTGAAGAACAGGTGTGACGGATTGCGTGAAGAACAGAAGGTGTGACGGATTGTGTGAAGAACAGAAGGTGTGACGGATTGTGTGAAGAACAGAAGGTGTGACGGATTGTGTGAAGAACAGAAGGTGTGACGGATTGTCTGAAGAACAGAAGGTGTGACGGATTGTGTGAAGAAAAGAAGGTGTGACGGATTGTGTGAAGAACAGAAGGTGTGACGGATTGTGTGAAGAACAGAAGGTGTGACGGATTGTGTGAAGAACAGAAGGTGTGACGGATTGTGTGAAGAACAGAAGGTGTGACGGATTGTGTGAAGAACAGAAGGTGTGACGGATTGTGTGAAGAACAGAAGGTGTGACGGATTGTGTGAAGAACAGAAGGTGTGACGGATTGTGTGAAGAACAGAAGGTGTGACGGATTGTGTGAAGAACAGAAGGTGTGACGGATTGTGTGAAGAACAGAAGGTGTGACGGATTGTGTGAAGAACAGAAGGTGTGACGGATTGTGTGAAGAACAGAAGGTGTGACGGATTGTCTGAAGAACAGAAGGTGTGACGGATTGTGTGACGAAAAGGTGTGACGGATTGTGTGAAGAACAGAAGGTGTGACGGATTGTGTGAAGAACAGAAGGTGTGACGGACTGTGTGAAGAACAGGTGTGACGGATTGTGTGAAGAACAGAAGGTGTGTCGGATTGTGTGAAGAACAGAAGGTGTGACGGACTGTGTGAAGAACAGGTGTGACGGATTGTGTGAAGAACAGAAGGTGTGACGGAGAGTGTGAAGAACAGAAGGTGTGACGGAGTGTGTGAAGAACAGAAGGTGTGACAGTGTGTGTGAAGAACAGAAGCTGTGACAGTGTGTGTGAAGAACAGAAGGTGTGACGGATTGTGTGAAGAACAGAAGGTGTGACAGTGTGTGTGAAGAACAGAAGGTGTGACAGTGTGTGTGAAGAACAGAAGGTGTGACAGTGTGTGTGAAGAACAGAAGGTGTGACAGTGTGTGTGAAGAACAGAAGGTGTGACAGTGTGTGTGAAGAACAGAAGGTGTGACGGATTGTGTGAAGAACAGAAGGTGTGACAGAGTGTGTGAAGAACAGAAGGTGTGACAGAGTATGAAGAACAGAAGGTGTGACAGAGTATGAAGAACAGAAGGTGTTACAGTGTGTATGAAGAACAGAAGGTGTGACAGAGTATGAAGAACAGAAGGTGTTACAGAGTGTATGAAGAACAGAAGGAGTGACAGTGTGTATGAAGAACAGAAGGTGTGACGGATTGTGTGAAGTACAGAAGGTGTGACGGATTGTGTGAAGAACAGAAGGTGTGACGGAGTGTGTGAGGAACAGAAGGTGTGACAGTGTGTGTGAAGAACAGAAGGTGTGACGGATTGTGTGAAGAACAGAAGATGTGACAGTGTGTATGAAGAACAGAAGGTGTGACAGTGTGTATGAAGAACAGAAGGTGTGACAGTGTGTATGAAGAACAGAAGGTGTGACGGATTGTGTGAAGAACAGAAGGTGTGACGGATTGTGTGAAGAACAGAAGGTGTGACGGATTGTGTGAAGAACAGAAGGTGTGACGGATTGTGTGAAGAACAGAAGGTGTGACCGTGTGTGTGAAGAACAGAAGGTGTGACAGTGTGTATGAAGAACAGAAGGTGTGACGGATTGCGTGAAGAACAGAAGGTGTGACGGATTGTGTGAAGAACAGAAGGTGTGACGGATTGTGTGAAGAACAGGTGTGACGGATTGCGTGAAGAACAGAAGGTGTGACGGATTGTGTGAAGAACAGAAGGTGTGACGGATTGTGTGAAGAACAGAAGGTGTGACGGATTGTGTGAAGAACAGAAGGTGTGACGGATTGTCTGAAGAACAGAAGGTGTGACGGATTGTGTGAAGAAAAGAAGGTGTGACGGATTGTGTGAAGAACAGAAGGTGTGACGGATTGTGTGAAGAACAGAAGGTGTGACGGATTGTGTGAAGAACAGAAGGTGTGACGGATTGTGTGAAGAACAGAAGGTGTGACGGATTGTGTGAAGAACAGAAGGTGTGACGGATTGTGTGAAGAACAGAAGGTGTGACGGATTGTGTGAAGAACAGAAGGTGTGACGGATTGTGTGAAGAACAGAAGGTGTGACGGATTGTCTGAAGAACAGAAGGTGTGACGGATTGTGTGACGAAAAGAAGGTGTGACGGATTGTGTGAAGAACAGAAGGTGTGACGGATTGTGTGAAGAACAGAAGGTGTGACGGATTGTGTGAAGAACAGAAGGTGTGACGGACTGTGTGAAGAAAAGGTGTGACGGATTGTGTGAAGAACAGAAGGTGTGACGGAGAGTGTGAAGAACAGAAGGTGTGACAGTGTGTGTGAAGAACAGAAGGTGTGACGGATTGTGTGAAGAACAGAAGGTGTGACAGTGTGTGTGAAGAACAGAAGGTGTGACAGTGTGTGTGAAGAACAGAAGGTGTGACAGTGTGTGTGAAGAACAGAAGGTGTGACAGTGTGTGTGAAGAACAGAAGGTGTGACAGTGTGTGTGAAGAACAGAAGGTGTGACGGATTGTGTGAAGAACAGAAGGTGTGACAGAGTGTGTGAAGAACAGAAGGTGTGACAGAGTATGAAGAACAGAAGGTGTGACAGAGTATGAAGAACAGAAGGTGTTACAGTGTGTATGAAGAACAGAAGGTGTGACAGAGTGTATGAAGAACAGAAGGAGTGACAGTGTGTATGAAGAACAGAAGGTGTGACGGATTGTGTGAAGAACAGAAGGTGTGACGGAGTGTGTGAAGAACAGAAGGTGTGACAGAGTGTGACGAACAGAAGGTGTGACAGAGTATGACGAACAGAAGGTGTGAGGAATTGTGTGAAGAACAGAAGGTGTGACAGACTGTGAAGAACAGAAGATGTGAATGTGAGTGAAGAACAGAAGATGTGAGGGTGTGAGTGAAGAACAGAAGGTGTAACAGAAGGTGTGACAGAATGTGTGAAGAACAGAAGGTGTGACAAATTGCGTGAAGAACAGAAGGTGTGACGGATTGTGTGAAGAACAGAAGGTGTGACAGTGTGTGTGAAGAACAGAAGGTGTGACGGATTGTGTGAAGAACAGAAGGTGTGACGGATTGTGTGAAGAACAGAAGGTGTGACGGAGTGTATGAAGAACAGAAGGTGTGACAGAGTGTGTGAAGAACAGAAGGTGTGACGGAGTGTATGAAGAACAGAAGGTGTGACGGAGTGCGTGAAGAACAGAATGTGTGACGGAGTGCATGAAGAACAGAAGGTGTGACAGTGTGTGTGAAGAACAAAAGGTGTGACAGAGTGTAAGAAGAACAGAAGGTGTGACGGATTGTGTGAAGAACAGAAGGTGTGACGGATTGTGTGAAGAACAGAAGGTGTGACAGTGTGTGTGAAGAACAGAAGGTGTGACAGTGTGTATGAAGAACAGAAGGTGTGACGGATTGTGTGAAGAACAGAAGGTGTGACGGATTGTGTGAAGAACAGAAGGTGTGACGGATTGTGTGAAGAACAGAAGGTGTGACGGATTGTGTGAAGAACAGAAGGTGTGACGGATTGTGTGAAGAACAGAAGGTGTGACGGATTGTGAGAAGAACAGAAGGTGTGACAGTGTATGAAGAACAGAAGGTGTGACAGTGTGTATGAAGAACAGAAGGTGTGACAGTGTGTGTGAAGAACAGAAGGTGTGACAGTGTGTGTGAAGAACAGAAGGTGTGACAGTGTGTGTGAAGAACAGAAGGTGTGACAGTGTGTGTGAAGTACAGAAGGTGTGACAGTGTGTGTGAAGAACAGAAGGTGTGACAGTGTGTGTGAAGAACAGAAGGTGTGACAGTGTGTGTGAAGAACAGAAGGTGTGACAGTGTGTGTGAAGAACAGAAGGTGTGACAGTGTGTGTGAAGAACAGAAGGTGTGACGGATTGTGTGAAGAACGGAAGGTGTGACGGATTGTGTGAAGAACGGAAGGTGTGACGGATTGTGTGAAGAACAGAAGGTGTGACGGATTGTGTGAAGAACAGAAGGTGTGACAGTGTGTATGAAGAACAGAAGGTGTGACAGTGTGTATGAAGAACAGAAGGTGTGACGGATTGTGTGAAGAACAGAAGGTGTGACGGATTGTGTGAAGAACAGAAGGTGTGACGGATTGTGTGAAGAACAGAAGGTGTGACGGATTGTGAGAAGAACAGAAGGTGTGACGGATTGTGAGAAGAACAGAAGGTGTGACAGTGTGTATGAAGAACAGAAGGTGTGACAGTGTGTATGAAGAACAGAAGGTGTGACAGTGTGCATGAAGAACAGAAGGTGTGACAGTGTGTATGAAGAACAGAAGGTGTGACGGATTGTGTGAAGAACAGAAAGTGTGACGGATTGTGTGAAGAACAGAAGGTGTGACGGATTGTGTGAAGAACAGAAGGTGTGACGGATTGTGAGAAGAACAGAAGGTGTGACGGATTGTGAGAAGAACAGAAGGTGTGACAGTGTGTATGAAGAACAGAAGGTGTGACAGTGTGTATGAAGAACAGAAGGTGTGACAGTGTGTATGAAGAACAGAAGGTGTGACAGTGTGTATGAAGAACAGAAGGTGTGACAGTGTGTATGAAGAACAGAAGGTGTGACAGTGTGTATGAAGAACAGAAGGTGTGACGGATTGTGTGAAGAACAGAAGGTGTGACGGATTGTGTGAAGAACAGAAGGTGTGACGGACTGTGTGAAGAACAGGTGTGACGGATTGTGTGAAGAACAGAAGGTGTGACGGATTGTGTGACGAAAAGAAGGTGTGACGGATTGTGTGAAGAACAGAAGGTGTGACGGATTGTGTGAAGAACAGAAGGTGTGACGGATTGTGTGAAGAACAGAAGGTGTGACGGATTGTGTGAAGAACAGAAGGTGTGACGGACTGTGTGAAGAACAGGTGTGACGGATTGTGTGAAGAACAGAAGGTGTGACGGATTGTGTGAAGAACAGAAGGTGTGACGGACTGTGTGAAGAACAGGTGTGACGGATTGTGTGAAGAACAGAAGGTGTGACGGAGTGTGTGAAGAACAGAAGGTGTGACGGAGTGTGTGAAGAACAGAAGGTGTGACGGAGTGTGTGAAGAACAGAAGGTGTGACAGTGTGTGTGAAGAACAGAAGCTGTGACGGTGTGCGTGAAGAACAGAAGGTGTGACGGATTGTGTGAAGAACAGAAGGTGTGACAGTGTGTGTGAAGAACAGAAGGTGTGACAGTGTGTGTGAAGAACAGAAGGTGTGACGGATTGTGTGAAGAACAGAAGGTGTGACAGAGTGTGTGAAGAACAGAAGGTGTGACAGAGTATGAAGAACAGAAGGTGTGACAGAGTATGAAGAACAGAAGGTGTTACAGTGTGTATGAAGAACAGAAGGTGTGACAGAGTATGAAGAACAGAAGGAGTGACAGTGTGTATGAAGAACAGAAGGTGTGACGGATTGTGTGAAGAACAGAAGGTGTGACGGATTGTGTGAAGAACAGAAGGTGTGACAGACTGTGAAGAACAGAAGATGTGAATGTGAGTGAAGAACAGAAGGTGTGAGGGTGTGAGTGAAGAACAGAAGGTGTGACAGAGTGTGACGAACAGAAGGTGTGAGGGATTGTGTGAAGAACAGAAGGTGTGACAGACTGTGAAGAACAGAAGATGTGAATGTGAGTGAAGAACAGAAGGTGTGAGGGTGTGAGTGAAGAACAGAAGGTGTAACAGAAGGTGTGACAGATTGTGTGAAGAACAGAAGGTGTGACAAATTGCGTGAAGAACAGAAGGTGTGACGGATTGTGTGAAGAACAGAAGGTGTGACAGTGTGTGTGAAGAACAAAAGGTGTGACAGTGTGTGTGAAGAACAGAAGGTGTGACAGTGTGTGTGAAGAACAGAAGGTGTGACGGATTGTGTGAAGAACAGAAGGTGTGACGGATTGTGTGAAGAACAGAAGGTGTGACGGATTGTGTGAAGAACAGAAGGTGTGACGGAGTGTGTGAAGAACAGAAGGTGTGACGGAGTGTATGAAGAACAGAAGGTGTGACGGAGTGTGTGAAGAACAGAAGGTGTGACGGAGTGTGTGAAGAACAGAAGGTGTGACGGAGTGTGTGAAGAACAGAAGGTGTGACAGTGTGTGTGAAGAACAGAAGGTGTGACAGTGTGTGTGAAGAACAGAAGGTGTGACAGTGTGTGTGAAGAACAGAAGGTGTGACGGATTGTGTGAAGAACAGAAGGTGTGACAGTGTGTGTGAAGAACAGAAGGTGTGACAGTGTGTGTGAAGAACAGAAGGTGTGACGGATTGTGTGAAGAACAGAAGGTGTGACCGTGTGTGTGAAGAACAGAAGGTGTGACCGTGTGTGTGAAGAACAGAAGGTGTGACGGATTGTGTGAAGAACAGAAGGTGTGACGGATTGTGTGAAGAACAGAAGGTGTGACGGATTGTGTGAAGAACAGGTGTGACGGATTGTGTGAAGAACAGAACGTGTGACGGATTGTGTGAAGAACAGAAGGTGTGACGGATTGTGTGAAGAACAGAAGGTGTGACGGATTGTGTGAAGAACAGAAGGTGTGACGGATTGTGTGAAGAACAGAAGGTGTGACGGACTGTGTGAAGAACAGAAGGTGTGACGGATTGTGTGAAGAACAGAAGGTGTGACGGATTGTGTGAAGAACAGAAGGTGTGACGGATTGTGTGAAGAACAGAATGTGTGACGGATTGTGTGAAGAACAGAAGGTGTGACGGATTGTGTGAAGAACAGAATGTGTGACGGATTGTGTGAAGAACAGAAGGTGTGACAGTGTGTGTGAAGAACAGAAGGTGTGACAGAGTGTGTGAAGAACAGAAGGTGTGACAGTGTGTATGAAGAACAGAAGGTGTGACAGAGTGTATGAAGAACAGAAGGTGTGACAGAGTGTATGAAGAACAGAAGGTGTGACGGAGTGTGTGAAGAACAGAAGGTGTGAGTGTGTGTGAAGAACAGAAGGTGTGACAGTGTGTGTGAAGAACAGAAGGTGTGACGGATTGTGTGAAGAACAGAAGGTGTGACAGTGTGTGTGAAGAACAGAAGGTGTGACAGTGTGTGTGAAGAACAGAAGGTGTGACAGTGTGTGTGAAGAACAGAAGGTGTGACAGTGTGTGTGAAGAACAGAAGGTGTGACAGTGTGTGTGAAGAACAGAAGGTGTTACAGTGTGTGTGAAGAACAGAAGGTGTGACGGATTGTGTGAAGAACAGAAGGTGTGACAGTGTGTATGAAGAACAGAAGGTGTGACAGTGTGTGTGAAGAACAGAAGGTGTTACAGTGTGTGTGAAGAACAGAAGGTGTGACGGATTGTGTGAAGAACAGAAGGTGTGACAGAGTATGACGAACAGAAGGTGTGACAGAGTATGACGAACAGAAGGTGTGAGGGATTGTGTGAAGAACAGAAGGTGTGACAGACTGTGAAGAACAGAAGATGTGAATGTGAGTGAAGAACAGAAGGTGTGAGGGTGTGAGTGAAGAACAGAAGGTGTGACAGATTGTGTGAAGAACAGAAGGTGTGACGGATTGTGTGAAGAACAGAAGGTGTGACGGATTGTGTGAAGAACAGAAGGTGTGACGGATTGTGTGAAGAACAGAAGGTGTGACGGATTGTGTGAAGAACAGAAGGTGTGACAGTGTGTGAAGAACAGAAGGTGTGACAGTGTGTGAAGAACAGAAGGTGTGACAGTGTGTGTGAAGAACAGAAGGTGTGACAGTGTGTGTGAAGAACAGAAGGTGTGACAGTGTGTGTGAAGAACAGAAGGTGTGACATTGTGTGTGAACAACAGAAGGTGTGACAGTGTGTGTGAAGAACAGAAGGTGTGACGGATTGTGTGAAGAAGAGAAGGTGTGACGGATTGTGTGAAGAACAGAAGATGTGACGGATTGTGTGAAGAACAGAAGGTGTGACGGATTGTGTGAAGAACAGAAGGTGTGACCGTGTGTGAAAAGAACAGAAGGTGTGACAGTGTGTGTGAAGAACAGAAGGTGTGACAGTGTGTGTGAAGAACAGAAGGTGTGACAGTGTGTGTGAAGAACAGAAGGTGTGACAGTGTGTGTGAAGAACAGAAGGTGTGACAGATTGTGTGAAGAACAGAAGGTGTGACAGTGTGTGTGAAGAACAGAAGGTGTGACAGTGTGTGTGAAGAACAGAAGGTGTGACAGTGTGTGTGAAGAACAGAAGGTGTGACATTGTGTGTGAAGAACAGAAGGTGTGACAGTGTGTGTGAAGAACAGAAGGTGTGACGGATTGTGTGAAGTAGAGAAGGTGTGACGGATTGTGTGAAGAACAGAAGGTGTGACGGATTGTGTGAAGAACAGAAGGTGTGACAGTGTGTGAAGAACAGAAGGTGTGACAGTGTGTGAAGAACAGAAGGTGTGACAGTGTGCATGAAGAACAGAAGGTGTGACGGATTGTGTGAAGAACAGAAGGTGTGACGGATTGTGTGAAGAACAGAAGGTGTGACGGATTGTGTGAAGAACAGCAGGTGTGACGGATTGTGTGAAGAACAGAAGGTGTGACGGATTGTGTGAAGAACAGAAGGTGTGACGGATTGTGTGAAGAACAGAAGGTGTGACAGTGTGTGTGAAGAACAGAAGGTGTGACAGTGTGTGTGAAGAACAGAAGGTGTGACAGTGTGTGTGAAGAACAGAAGGTGTGACATTGTGTGTGAAGAACAGAAGGTGTGACAGTGTGTGTGAAGAACAGAAGGTGTGACGGATTGTGTGAAGTAGAGAAGGTGTGACGGATTGTGTGAAGAACAGAAGGTGTGACGGATTGTGTGAAGAACAGAAGGTGTGACAGTGTGTGAAGAACAGAAGGTGTGACAGTGTGCATGAAGAACAGAAGGTGTCACGGATTGTGTGAAGAACAGAAGGTGTGACGGATTGTGTGAAGAACAGAAGGTGTGACGGATTGTGTGAAGAACAGCAGGTGTGACGGATTGTGTGAAGAACAGAAGGTGTGACGGATTGTGTGAAGAACAGAAGGTGTGACGGATTGTGTGAAGAACAGAAGGTGCGACGGATTGTGTGAAGAACAGAAGGTGTGACCGTGTGTGTGAAGAACAGAAGGTGTGACAGTGTGTATGAAGAACAGAAGGTGTGACAGTGTGCATGAAGAACAGAAGGTGTAACAGTGTGCATGATGAACAGAAGGTGTGACGGATTGCGTGAAGAACAGAAGGTGTGACGGATTGTGTGAAGAACAGAAGGTGTAACAGAGTGTGTGAAGAACAGAAGGTGTGACGGATTGTGTGAAGAACAGAAGGTGTGACGGATTGTGTGAAGAACAGAAGGTGTGATGAATTGCGTGAAGAACAGAAGGTGTGACGGATTGTGTGAAGAACAGAAGGTGTGACGGATTGTGTGAAGAACAGAAGGTGTGACGGATTGTGTGAAGAACAGAAGGTGTGACGGATTGTGTGAAGAACAGAAGGTGTAACAGAGTGTGTGAAGAACAGAAGGTGTGACGGATTGTGTGAAGAACAGAAGGTGTGACGGATTGTGTGAAGAACAGAAGGTGTGACGAATTGCGTGAAGAACAGAAGGTGTGACAGAGTGTGTGAAGAACAAAAGGTGTGACAGAGTGTGTGAAGAACAGAAGGTGTGACAGAGTGTGTGAAGAACAAAAGGTGTGACGGATTGTGTGAAGAACAGAAGGTGTGACGGATTGTGTGAAGAACAGAAGGTGTGACGGATTGTGTGAAGAACAGAAGGTGTGACGGATTGTGTGAAGAACAGAAGGTGTGACAGACTGTATGAAGAACAGAAGGTGTGACAGAGTGTGTGAAGAACAGAAGGTGTGACAGAGTGTATGAAGAACAGAAGGTGTGACAGAGTGTATGAAGAACAGAAGGTGTGACAGAGTGTATGAAGAACAGAAGGTGTGACAGAGTTGGAAGAACAGAAGGTGTTACAGTGTGTGTGAAGAACAGAAGGTGTGACAGAGTATGAAGAACAGAAGGTGTGACGGATTGTGTGAAGAACAGAAGGTGTGACAGTGTGTGTGAAGAACAGAAGGTGTGACAGTGTGTGTGAAGAACAGAAGGTGTGAGTGTGTGTGAAGAACAGAAGGTGTGAGTGTGTGTGAAGAACAGAAGGTGTGTCGGATTGTGTGAAGAACAGAAGGTGTGACGGACTGTGTGAAGAACAGAAGGTGTGACAGTGTGTGTGAAGAACAGAAGGTGTGACAGTGTGTGTGAAGAACAGAAGGTGTGACAGTGTGTGTGAAGAACAGAAGGTGTGACAGTGTGTGTGAAGAACAGAAGGTGTGTCGGATTGTGTGAAGAACAGAAGGTGTGACGGACTGTGTGAAGAACAGGTGTGACGGATTGTGTGAAGAACAGAAGGTGTGACGGAGTGTGTGAAGAACAGAAGGTGTGACAGAGTGTGTGAAGAACAGAAGCTGTGACAGTGTGTGTGAAGAACAGAAGGTGTGACAGTGTGTGTGAAGAACAGAAGGTGTGACAGAGTATGAAGAACAGAAGGTGTTACAGTGTGTATGAAGAACAGAAGGTGTGACAGAGTATGAAGAACAGAAGGTGTTAAAGAGTGTATGAAGAACAGAAGGTGTTACAGTGTGTATGAAGAACAGAAGGTGTGACAGAGTATGAAGAACAGAAGGTGTGACAGAGTATGACGAACAGAAGGTGTGACAGAGTATGACGAACAGAAGGTGTGACAGAGTATGACGAACAGAAGGTGTGAGGGATTGTGTAAAGAACAGAAGGTGTGACAGACTGTGAAGAACAGAAGATGTGAATGTGAGTGAAGAACAGAAGGTGTGAGGGTGTGAGTGAAGAACAGAAGGTGTAACAGAAGGTGTGACAGATTGTGTGAAGAACAGAAGGTGTGACGGATTGTGTGAAGAACAGAAGGTGTGACAGAATGTGTGAAGAACAGAAGGTGTGACAGAATGTGTGAAGAACAGAAGGTGTGACAGTGTGTGAAGAACAGAAGGTGTGACAGTGTGTGAAGAACAGAAGGTGTGACAGTGTGTGAAGAACAGAAGGTGTGACAGTGTGTGAAGAACAGAAGGTGTGACAGTGTGTGAAGAACAGAAGGTGTGACAGTGTGTGAAGAACAGAAGGTGTGACAGTGTGTGAAGAACAGAAGGTGTGACAGTGTGTGTGAAGAACAGAAGGTGTGACATTGTGTGTGAAGAACAGAAGGTGTGACAGTGTGTGTGAAGAACAGAAGGTGTGACGGATTGTGTGAAGAACAGAAGGAGTGACAGAGTGTATGATGAACAGAAGGTGTGACAGAGTGTGTGAAGAACAGAAGGTGTGACAGAGTGTATGAAGAACAGAAGGAGTGACAGAGTGTATGATGAACAGAAGGTGTGACAGAGTGTATGAAGAACAGAAGGTGTGACGGATTGTGTGAAGAACAGAAGGTGTGACGGATTGTGTGAAGAACAGAAGGTGTGACGGAGTGTATGAAGAACAGAAGGTGTGACAGAGTGTATGAAGAACAGAAGGTGTGACAGAGTGTGTGAAGAACAGAAGGTGTGACAGAGTGTGTGAAGAACAGAAGGTGTGACAGAGTGTATGAAGAACAGAAGGAGTGACAGAGTGTATGAAGAACAGAAGGTGTGACAGAGTGTATGAAGAACAGAAGGTGTGACAGAGTGTATGAAGAACAGAAGGTGTGACAGAGTTGGAAGAACAGAAGGTGTGACAGAGTATGAAGAACAGAAGGTGTGACGGATTGTGTGAAGAACAGAAGGTGTGACAGTGTGTGTGAAGAACAGAAGGTGTGAGTGTGTGTGAAGAACAGAAGGTGTGAGTGTGTGTGAAGAACAGAAGGTGTGACGGATTGTGTGAAGAACAGAAGGTGTGACGGATTGTGTGAAGAACAGAAGGTGTGACAGTGTGTGTGAAGAACAGAAGGTGTGACAGTGTGTGTGAAGAACAGAAGGTGTGACAGTGTGTGTGAAGAACAGAAGGTGTGACAGTGTGTGTGAAGAACAGAAGGTGTGACGGATTGTGTGAAGAACAGAAGGTGTGACGGATTGTGTGAAGAACAGAAGGTGTGACGGATTGTGTGAAGAACAGAAGGTGTAACAGTGTGTGTGAAGAACAGAAGGTGTGACGGATTGTGTGAAGAACAGAAGGTGTGACAGAGTGTGTGAAGAACAGAAGGTGTGACAGAGTGTGTGAAGAACAGAAGGTGTGACAGAGTGTGTGAAGAACAGAACGTGTGACAGAGTATGAAGAACAGAAGGTGTGACAGAGTATGACGAACAGAAGGTGTGACAGAGTATGACGAACAGAAGGTGTGAGGGATTGTGTGAAGAACAGAAGGTGTGACAGACTGTGAAGAACAGAAGATGTGAATGTGAGTGAAGAACAGAAGGTGTGAGGGTGTGAGTGAAGAACAGAAGGTGTAACAGAAGGTGTGACAGATTGCGTGAAGAACAGAAGGTGTGACGGATTGTGTGAACAACAGAAGGTGTGACAGAGTGTGTGAAGAACAAAAGGTGTGACAGTGTGTGTGAAGAACAGAAGGTGTGACGGATTGTGTGAAGAACAGAAGGTGTGACGGATTGTGTGAAGAACAGAAGGTGTGACGGAGTGTGTGAAGAACAGAAGGTGTGACAGAGTGTATGAAGAACAGAAGGTGTGACAGAGTGTGTGAAGAACAGAAGGTGTGACAGAGTGTATGAAGAACAGAAGGTGTTACAGTGTGTGTGAAGAACAGAAGGTGTGACAGAGTATGAAGAACAGAAGGTGTTACAGTGTGTGTGAAGAACAGAAGGTGTGACAGAGTTGGAAGAACAGAAGGTGTTACAGTGTGTGTGAAGAACAGAAGGTGTGACAGAGTATGAAGAACAGAAGGTGTGACGGATTGTGTGAAGAACAGAAGGTGTGACAGTGTGTGTGAAGAACAGAAGGTGTGAGTGTGTGTGAAGAACAGAAGGTGTGACAGTGTGTATGAAGAACAAAGGTGTGACAGTGTGTGTGAAGAACAGAAGGTGTGACAGTGTGTGTGAAGAACAGAAGGTGTGACAGTGTGTGTGAAGAACAGAAGGTGTGTCGGATTGTGTGAAGAACAGAAGGTGTGACGGACTGTGTGAAGAACAGGTGTGACGGATTGTGTGAAGAACAGAAGGTGTGACGGAGTGTGTGAAGAACAGAAGGTGTGACGGAGTGTGTGAAGAACAGAAGGTGTGACAGAGTATGAAGAACAGAAGGTGTGACAGAGTATGAAGAACAGAAGGTGTTACAGTGTGTATGAAGAACAGAAGGTGTGACAGAGTATGAAGAACAGAAGGTGTTACAGAGTGTATGAAGAACAGAAGGTGTTACAGAGTGTATGAAGAACAGAAGGTGTTACAGTGTGTATGAAGAACAGAAGGTGTGACGGATTGTGTGAAGAACAGAGGATGTGACGGATTGTGTGAAGAACAGAAGGTGTGACAGAGTATGACGAACAGAAGGTGTGACAGAGTATGACGAACAGAAGGTGTGACAGAGTATGACGAACAGAAGGTGTGACAGAGTATGACGAACAGAAGGTGTGAGGGATTGTGTGAAGAACAGAAGGTGTGACAGACTGTGAAGATCAGAAGATGTGAATGTGAGTGAAGAACAGAAGGTGTGAGGGTGTGAGTGAAGAACAGAAGGTGTAACAGAAGGTGTGACAGATTGTGTGAAGAACAGAAGGTGTGACGGATTGTGTGAAGAACAGAAGGTGTGACGGATTGTGTGAAGAACAGAAGGTGTGACAGAATGTGTGAAGAACAGAAGGTGTGACAGTGTGTGAAGAACAGAAGGTGTGACAGTGTGTGAAGAACAGAAGGTGTGACAGTGTGTGTGAAGAACAGAAGGTGTGACAGTGTGTGTGAAGAACAGAAGGTGTGACAGTGTGTGTGAAGAACAGAAGGTGTGACAGTGTGTGTGAAGAACAGAAGGTGTGACAGTGTGTGTGAAGAACAGAAAGGTGTGACAGTGTGTGTGAAGAACAGAAAGGTGTGACGGATTGTGTGAAGAACAGAAGGTGTGACGGATTGTGTGAAGAACAGAAGGTGTGACGGATTGTGTGAAGAACAGAAGGTGTGACGGATTGTGTGAAGAACAGAAGGTGTGACCGTGTGTGTGAAGAACAGAAGGTGTGACAGTGTGCGTGAAGAACAGAAGGTGTGACAGTGTGCGTGAAGAACAGAAGGTGTGACAGTGTGCGTGAAGAACAGAAGGTGTGACAGTGTGCATGAAGAACAGAAGGTGTGACAGTGTGCGTGAAGAACAGAAGGTGTGACAGTGTGTGTGAAGAACAGAAGGTGTGACGGATTGTGTGAAGAACAGAAGGTGTGACGGATTGTGTGAAGAACAGAAGGTGTAACAGAGTGTGTGAAGAACAGAAGGTGTGACGGATTGTGTGAAGAACAGAAGGTGTGACGGATTGTGTGAAGAACAGAAGGTGTGACAGTGTGTGTGAAGAACAGAAGGTGTGAGTGTGTGTGAAGAACAGAAGGTGTGACAGTGTATGAAGAACAGAAGGTGTGACGGATTGTGTGAAGAACAGAAGGTGTGATGGATTGTGTGAAGAACAGAAGGTGTGACGGAGTGTATGAAGAACAGAAGGTGTGACAGAGTGTATGAAGAACAGAAGGTGTGACAGAGTGTATGAAGAACAGAAGGTGTGACAGAGTGTGTGAAGAACAGAAGGTGTGACAGAGTGTGTGAAGAACAGGTGTGACAGAGTGTATGAAGAACAGAAGGAGTGACAGAGTGTATGAAGAACAGAAGGTGTGACAGAGTGTATGAAGAACAGAAGGTGTGACAGAGTGTATGAAGAACAGAAGGTGTGACAGAGTTGGAAGAACAGAAGGTGTTACAGTGTGTGTGAAGAACAGAAGGTGTGACAGAGTATGAAGAACAGAAGGTGTGACGGATTGTGTGAAGAACAGAAGGTGTGACAGTGTGTGTGAAGAACAGAAGGTGTGAGTGTGTGTGAAGAACAGAAGGTGTGACGGATTGTGTGAAGAACAGAAGGTGTGACGAATTGTGTGAAGAACAGAAGGTGTGACAGTGTGTGTGAAGAACAGAAGGTGTGACAGTGTGTGTGAAGAACAGAAGGTGTGACAGTGTGTGTGAAGAACAGAAGGTGTGACAGTGTGTGTGAAGAACAGAAGGTGTGACAGTGTGTGTGAAGAACAGAAGGTGTGACGGATTGTGTGAAGAACAGAAGGTGTGACGGATTGTGTGAAGAACAGAAGGTGTAACAGTGTGTGTGAAGAACAGAAGGTGTGACAGAGTGTGTGAAGAACAGAAGGTGTGACAGAGTGTGTGAAGAACAGAAGGTGTGACAGAGTATGAAGAACAGAAGGTGTGACAGAGTATGAAGAACAGAAGGTGTTACAGAGTGTATGAAGAACAGAAGGTGTTACAGTGTGTATGAAGAACAGAAGGTGTGACGGATTGTGTGAAGAACAGAAGGTGTGACGGATTGTGTGAAGAACAGAAGGTGTGACGGAGTGTGTGAAGAACAGAAGGTGTGACGGAGTGTGTGAAGAACAGAAGGTGTGACGGAGTGTGTGAAGAACAGAAGGTGTGACAGAGTATGACGAACAGAAGGTGTGACAGAGTATGACGAACAGAAGGTGTGACAGAGTATGACGAACAGAAGGTGTGAGGGATTGTGTGAAGAACAGAAGGTGTGACAGACTGTGAAGAACAGAAGATGTGAATGTGAGTGAAGAACAGAAGGTGTGAGGGTGTGAGTGAAGAACAGAAGGTGTAACAGAAGGTGTGACAGATTGTGTGAAGAACAGAAGGTGTGACGGATTGTGTGAAGAACAGAAGGTGTGACGGATTGTGTGAAGAACAGAAGGTGTGACAGAATGTGTGAAGAACAGAAGGTGTGACAGTGTGTGAAGAACAGAAGGTGTGACAGAATGTGTGAAGAACAGAAGGTGTGACAGTGTGTGAAGAACAGAAGGTGTGACAGTGTGTGAAGAACAGAAGGTGTGACAGTGTGTGAAGAACAGAAGGTGTGACAGTGTGTGTGAAGAACAGAAGGTGTGACAGTGTGTGTGAAGAACAGAAGGTGTGACAGTGTGTGTGAAGAACAGAAGGTGTGACAGTGTGTGTGAAGAACAGAAGGTGTGACAGTGTGTGTGAAGAACAGAAGGTGTGACAGTGTGTGTGAAGAACAGAAGGTGTGACATTGTGTGTGAAGAACAGAAGGTGTGACAGTGTGTGTGAAGAACAGAAGGTGTGACGGATTGTGTGAAGAACAGAAGGTGTGACGGATTGTGTGAAGAACAGAAGGTGTGACGGATTGTGTGAAGAACAGAAGGTGTGACGGATTGTGTGAAGAACAGAAGGTGTGACGGATTGTGTGAAGAACAGAAGGTGTGACGGATTGTGTGAAGAACAGAAGGTGTGACCGTGTGCGTGAAGAACAGAAGGTGTGACAGTGTGCGTGAAGAACAGAAGGTGTGACAGTGTGCGTGAAGAACAGAAGGTGTGACAGTGTGCGTGAAGAACAGAAGGTGTGACAGTGTGCGTGAAGAACAGAAGGTGTGACAGTGTGCGTGAAGAACAGAAGGTGTGACAGTGTGCATGAAGAACAGAAGGTGTGACAGTGTGCATGAAGAACAGAAGGTGTGACAGTGTGTGTGAAGAACAGAAGGTGTGACGGATTGTGTGAAGAACAGAAGGTGTGACGGATTGTGTGAAGAACAGAAGGTGTAACAGAGTGTGTGAAGAACAGAAGGTGTGACGGATTGTGTGAAGAACAGAAGGTGTGACGGATTGTGTGAAGAACAGAAGGTGTGACAGAGTGTATGAAGAACAGAAGGAGTGACAGAGTGTATGAAGAACAGAAGGTGTGACAGAGTGTATGAAGAACAGAAGGTGTGACAGAGTGTATGAAGAACAGAAGGTGTGACAGAGTGTATGAAGAACAGAAGGTGTGACAGAGTTGGAAGAACAGAAGGTGTTACAGTGTGTGTGAAGAACAGAAGGTGTGACAGAGTATGAAGAACAGAAGGTGTGACGGATTGTGTGAAGAACAGAAGGTGTGACAGTGTGTGTGAAGAACAGAAGGTGTGAGTGTGTGTGAAGAACAGAAGGTGTGACAGTGTGTGAAGAACAGAAGGTGTGACGGATTGTGTGAAGAACAGAAGGTGTGACAGTGTGTGTGAAGAACAGAAGGTGTGACAGTGTGTGTGAAGAACAGAAGGTGTGACAGTGTGTGTGAAGAACAGAAGGTGTGACAGTGTGTGTGAAGAACAGAAGGTGTGACAGTGTGTGTGAAGAACAGAAGGTGTGACGGATTGTGTGAAGAACAGAAGGTGTGACGGATTGTGTGAAGAACAGAAGGTGTAACAGTGTGTGTGAAGAACAGAAGGTGTGACGGATTGTGTGAAGAACAGAAGGTGTGACAGAGTGTGTGAAGAACAGAAGGTGTGACAGAGTGTGTGAAGAACAGAAGGTGTGACAGAGTATGAAGAACAGAAGGTGTGACAGAGTATGAAGAACAGAAGGTGTTACAGAGTGTATGAAGAACAGAAGGTGTTACAGTGTGTATGAAGAACAGAAGGTGTTACAGTGTGTAAGAAGAACAGAAGGAGTGACAGTGTGTATGAAGAACAGAAGGTGTGACGGATTGTGTGAAGAACAGAAGGTGTGACGGATTGTGTGAAGAACAGAAGGTGTGACGGAGTGTGTGAAGAACAGAAGGTGTGACGGAGTGTGTGAAGAACAGAAGGTGTGACAGAGTATGAAGAACAGAAGGTGTGACAGAGTATGACGAACAGAAGGTGTGACAGAGTATGACGAACAGAAGGTGTGAGGGATTGTGTGAAGAACAGAAGGTGTGACAGACTGTGAAGAACAGAAGATGTGAATGTGAGTGAAGAACAGAAGGTGTGAGGGTGTGAGTGAAGAACAGAAGGTGTAACAGAAGGTGTGACAGATTGTGTGAAGAACAGAAGGTGTGACAGATTGTGTGAAGAACAGGTGTGACAGATTGTGTGAAGAACAGAAGGTGTGACGGATTGTGTGAAGAACAGAAGGTGTGACGGATTGTGTGAAGAACAGAAGGTGTGACAGTGTGTGAAGAACAGAAGGTGTGACAGTGTGTGAAGAACAGAAGGTGTGACAGTGTGTGAAGAACAGAAGGTGTGACAGTGTGTGTGAAGAACAGAAGGTGTGACAGTGTGTGTGAAGAACAGAAGGTGTGACAGTGTGTGTGAAGAACAGAAGGTGTGACAGTGTGTGTGAAGAACAGAAGGTGTGACATTGTGTGTGAAGAACAGAAGGTGTGACGGATTGTGTGAAGAACAGAAGGTGTGACGGATTGTGTGAAGAACAGAAGGTGTGACGGATTGTGTGAAGAACAGAAGGTGTGACCGTGTGTGTGAAGAACAGAAGGTGTGACAGTGTGCATGAAGAACAGAAGGTGTGACGGATTGTGTGAAGAACAGAAGGTGTGACGGATTGTGTGAAGAACAGAAGGTGTGACGGATTGTGTGAAGAACAGAAGGTGTGACGGATTGTGTGAAGAACAGAAGGTGTGACGGATTGTGTGAAGAACAGAAGGTGTGACGGATTGTGTGAAGAACAGAAGGTGTGACCGTGTGTGTGAAGAACAGGTGTGACAGTGTGTATGAAGAACAGAAGGTGTGACGAATTGTGTGAAGAACAGAAGGTGTGACAGAGTGTGTGAAGAACAGAAGTTGTGACAGAGTGTGTGAAGAACAGAAGGTGTGACAGAGTGTGTGAAGAACAGAAGGTGTGACAGAGTGTGTGAAGAACAGAAGGTGTGACAGTGTGTGTGAAGAACAGAAGGTGTGACGGATTGTGTGAAGAACAGAAGGTGTAACATTGTGTATGAAGAACAGAAGGTGTGACAGAGTGTATGAAGAACAGAAGGTGTGACAGAGTGTATGAAGAACAGAAGGTGTGACAGAGTGTGTGAAGAACAGAAGGTGTGACAGAGTGTGTGAAGAACAGAAGGTGTGACAGAGTGTATGAAGAACAGAAGGAGTGACAGAGTGTATGAAGAACAGAAGGTGTGACAGAGTGTATGAAGAACAGAAGGTGTGACAGAGTGTATGAAGAACAGAAGGTGTGACAGAGTGTATGAAGAACAGAAGGTGTGACAGAGTTGGAAGAACAGAAGGTGTTACAGTGTGTGTGAAGAACAGAAGGTGTGACAGAGTATGAAGAACAGAAGGTGTGACGGATTGTGTGAAGAACAGAAGGTGTGACAGTGTGTGTGAAGAACAGAAGGTGTGAGTGTGTGTGAAGAACAGAAGGTGTGACAGTGTGTGAAGAACAGAAGGTGTGACGGATTGTGTGAAGAACAGAAGGTGTGACAGTGTGTGTGAAGAACAGAAGGTGTGACAGTGTGTGTGAAGAACAGAAGGTGTGACAGTGTGTGTGAAGAACAGAAGGTGTGACGGATTGTGTGAAGAACAGAAGGTGTGACGGATTGTGTGAAGAACAGAAGGTGTAACAGTGTGTGTGAAGAACAGAAGGTGTGACGGATTGTGTGAAGAACAGAAGGTGTGACAGAGTGTGTGAAGAACAGAAGGTGTGACAGAGTGTGTGAAGAACAGAAGGTGTGACAGAGTATGAAGAACAGAAGGTGTGACAGAGTATGAAGAACAGAAGGTGTTACAGAGTGTATGAAGAACAGAAGGTGTTACAGTGTGTATGAAGAACAGAAGGTGTTACAGTGTGTAAGAAGAACAGAAGGAGTGACAGTGTGTATGAAGAACAGAAGGTGTGACGGATTGTGTGAAGAACAGAAGGTGTGACGGATTGTGTGAAGAACAGAAGGTGTGACGGAGTGTGTGAAGAACAGAAGGTGTGACGGAGTGTGTGAAGAACAGAAGGTGTGACGGAGTGTGTGAAGAACAGAAGGTGTGACAGAGTATGAAGAACAGAAGGTGTGACAGAGTATGACGAACAGAAGGTGTGACAGAGTATGACGAACAGAAGGTGTGAGGGATTGTGTGAAGAACAGAAGGTGTGACAGACTGTGAAGAACAGAAGATGTGAATGTGAGTGAAGAACAGAAGGTGTGAGGGTGTGAGTGAAGAACAGAAGGTGTAACAGAAGGTGTGACAGATTGTGTGAAGAACAGAAGGTGTGACAGATTGTGTGAAGAACAGAAGGTGTGACAGATTGTGTGAAGAACAGAAGGTGTGACGGATTGTGTGAAGAACAGAAGGTGTGACGGATTGTGTGAAGAACAGAAGGTGTGACAGTGTGTGAAGAACAGAAGGTGTGACAGTGTGTGAAGAACAGAAGGTGTGACAGTGTGTGAAGAACAGAAGGTGTGACAGTGTGTGAAGAACAGAAGGTGTGACAGTGTGTGAAGAACAGAAGGTGTGACAGTGTGTGTGAAGAACAGAAGGTGTGACAGTGTGTGTGAAGAACAGAAGGTGTGACAGTGTGTGTGAAGAACAGAAGGTGTGACAGTGTGTGTGAAGAACAGAAGGTGTGACATTGTGTGTGAAGAACAGAAGGTGTGACGGATTGTGTGAAGAACAGAAGGTGTGACGGATTGTGTGAAGAACAGAAGGTGTGACGGATTGTGTGAAGAACAGAAGGTGTGACCGTGTGTGTGAAGAACAGAAGGTGTGACAGTGTGCATGAAGAACAGAAGGTGTGACGGATTGTGTGAAGAACAGAAGGTGTGACGGATTGTGTGAAGAACAGAAGGTGTGACGGATTGTGTGAAGAACAGAAGGTGTGACAGAATGTGTGAAGAACAGAAGGTGTGACAGTGTGTGAAGAACAGAAGGTGTGACAGTGTGTGAAGAACAGAAGGTGTGACAGTGTGTGTGAAGAACAGAAGGTGTGACAGTGTGTGTGAAGAACAGAAGGTGTGACAGTGTGTGTGAAGAACAGAAGGTGTGACAGTGTGTGTGAAGAACAGAAGGTGTGACAGTGTGTGTGAAGAACAGAAAGGTGTGACAGTGTGTGTGAAGAACAGAAAGGTGTGACGGATTGTGTGAAGAACAGAAGGTGTGACGGATTGTGTGAAGAACAGAAGGTGTGACGGATTGTGTGAAGAACAGAAGGTGTGACGGATTGTGTGAAGAACAGAAGGTGTGACCGTGTGTGTGAAGAACAGAAGGTGTGACAGTGTGCGTGAAGAACAGAAGGTGTGACAGTGTGCGTGAAGAACAGAAGGTGTGACAGTGTGCGTGAAGAACAGAAGGTGTGACAGTGTGCATGAAGAACAGAAGGTGTGACAGTGTGCGTGAAGAACAGAAGGTGTGACAGTGTGTGTGAAGAACAGAAGGTGTGACGGATTGTGTGAAGAACAGAAGGTGTGACGGATTGTGTGAAGAACAGAAGGTGTAACAGAGTGTGTGAAGAACAGAAGGTGTGACGGATTGTGTGAAGAACAGAAGGTGTGACGGATTGTGTGAAGAACAGAAGGTGTGACAGTGTGTGTGAAGAACAGAAGGTGTGAGTGTGTGTGAAGAACAGAAGGTGTGACAGTGTATGAAGAACAGAAGGTGTGACGGATTGTGTGAAGAACAGAAGGTGTGATGGATTGTGTGAAGAACAGAAGGTGTGACGGAGTGTATGAAGAACAGAAGGTGTGACAGAGTGTATGAAGAACAGAAGGTGTGACAGAGTGTATGAAGAACAGAAGGTGTGACAGAGTGTGTGAAGAACAGAAGGTGTGACAGAGTGTGTGAAGAACAGGTGTGACAGAGTGTATGAAGAACAGAAGGAGTGACAGAGTGTATGAAGAACAGAAGGTGTGACAGAGTGTATGAAGAACAGAAGGTGTGACAGAGTGTATGAAGAACAGAAGGTGTGACAGAGTTGGAAGAACAGAAGGTGTTACAGTGTGTGTGAAGAACAGAAGGTGTGACAGAGTATGAAGAACAGAAGGTGTGACGGATTGTGTGAAGAACAGAAGGTGTGACAGTGTGTGTGAAGAACAGAAGGTGTGAGTGTGTGTGAAGAACAGAAGGTGTGACGGATTGTGTGAAGAACAGAAGGTGTGACGAATTGTGTGAAGAACAGAAGGTGTGACAGTGTGTGTGAAGAACAGAAGGTGTGACAGTGTGTGTGAAGAACAGAAGGTGTGACAGTGTGTGTGAAGAACAGAAGGTGTGACAGTGTGTGTGAAGAACAGAAGGTGTGACAGTGTGTGTGAAGAACAGAAGGTGTGACGGATTGTGTGAAGAACAGAAGGTGTGACGGATTGTGTGAAGAACAGAAGGTGTAACAGTGTGTGTGAAGAACAGAAGGTGTGACAGAGTGTGTGAAGAACAGAAGGTGTGACAGAGTGTGTGAAGAACAGAAGGTGTGACAGAGTATGAAGAACAGAAGGTGTGACAGAGTATGAAGAACAGAAGGTGTTACAGAGTGTATGAAGAACAGAAGGTGTTACAGTGTGTATGAAGAACAGAAGGTGTGACGGATTGTGTGAAGAACAGAAGGTGTGACGGATTGTGTGAAGAACAGAAGGTGTGACGGAGTGTGTGAAGAACAGAAGGTGTGACGGAGTGTGTGAAGAACAGAAGGTGTGACGGAGTGTGTGAAGAACAGAAGGTGTGACAGAGTATGACGAACAGAAGGTGTGACAGAGTATGACGAACAGAAGGTGTGACAGAGTATGACGAACAGAAGGTGTGAGGGATTGTGTGAAGAACAGAAGGTGTGACAGACTGTGAAGAACAGAAGATGTGAATGTGAGTGAAGAACAGAAGGTGTGAGGGTGTGAGTGAAGAACAGAAGGTGTAACAGAAGGTGTGACAGATTGTGTGAAGAACAGAAGGTGTGACGGATTGTGTGAAGAACAGAAGGTGTGACGGATTGTGTGAAGAACAGAAGGTGTGACAGAATGTGTGAAGAACAGAAGGTGTGACAGTGTGTGAAGAACAGAAGGTGTGACAGAATGTGTGAAGAACAGAAGGTGTGACAGTGTGTGAAGAACAGAAGGTGTGACAGTGTGTGAAGAACAGAAGGTGTGACAGTGTGTGAAGAACAGAAGGTGTGACAGTGTGTGTGAAGAACAGAAGGTGTGACAGTGTGTGTGAAGAACAGAAGGTGTGACAGTGTGTGTGAAGAACAGAAGGTGTGACAGTGTGTGTGAAGAACAGAAGGTGTGACAGTGTGTGTGAAGAACAGAAGGTGTGACAGTGTGTGTGAAGAACAGAAGGTGTGACATTGTGTGTGAAGAACAGAAGGTGTGACAGTGTGTGTGAAGAACAGAAGGTGTGACGGATTGTGTGAAGAACAGAAGGTGTGACGGATTGTGTGAAGAACAGAAGGTGTGACGGATTGTGTGAAGAACAGAAGGTGTGACGGATTGTGTGAAGAACAGAAGGTGTGACGGATTGTGTGAAGAACAGAAGGTGTGACGGATTGTGTGAAGAACAGAAGGTGTGACCGTGTGCGTGAAGAACAGAAGGTGTGACAGTGTGCGTGAAGAACAGAAGGTGTGACAGTGTGCGTGAAGAACAGAAGGTGTGACAGTGTGCGTGAAGAACAGAAGGTGTGACAGTGTGCGTGAAGAACAGAAGGTGTGACAGTGTGCGTGAAGAACAGAAGGTGTGACAGTGTGCATGAAGAACAGAAGGTGTGACAGTGTGCATGAAGAACAGAAGGTGTGACAGTGTGTGTGAAGAACAGAAGGTGTGACGGATTGTGTGAAGAACAGAAGGTGTGACGGATTGTGTGAAGAACAGAAGGTGTAACAGAGTGTGTGAAGAACAGAAGGTGTGACGGATTGTGTGAAGAACAGAAGGTGTGACGGATTGTGTGAAGAACAGAAGGTGTGACAGAGTGTATGAAGAACAGAAGGAGTGACAGAGTGTATGAAGAACAGAAGGTGTGACAGAGTGTATGAAGAACAGAAGGTGTGACAGAGTGTATGAAGAACAGAAGGTGTGACAGAGTGTATGAAGAACAGAAGGTGTGACAGAGTTGGAAGAACAGAAGGTGTTACAGTGTGTGTGAAGAACAGAAGGTGTGACAGAGTATGAAGAACAGAAGGTGTGACGGATTGTGTGAAGAACAGAAGGTGTGACAGTGTGTGTGAAGAACAGAAGGTGTGAGTGTGTGTGAAGAACAGAAGGTGTGACAGTGTGTGAAGAACAGAAGGTGTGACGGATTGTGTGAAGAACAGAAGGTGTGACAGTGTGTGTGAAGAACAGAAGGTGTGACAGTGTGTGTGAAGAACAGAAGGTGTGACAGTGTGTGTGAAGAACAGAAGGTGTGACAGTGTGTGTGAAGAACAGAAGGTGTGACAGTGTGTGTGAAGAACAGAAGGTGTGACGGATTGTGTGAAGAACAGAAGGTGTGACGGATTGTGTGAAGAACAGAAGGTGTAACAGTGTGTGTGAAGAACAGAAGGTGTGACGGATTGTGTGAAGAACAGAAGGTGTGACAGAGTGTGTGAAGAACAGAAGGTGTGACAGAGTGTGTGAAGAACAGAAGGTGTGACAGAGTATGAAGAACAGAAGGTGTGACAGAGTATGAAGAACAGAAGGTGTTACAGAGTGTATGAAGAACAGAAGGTGTTACAGTGTGTATGAAGAACAGAAGGTGTTACAGTGTGTAAGAAGAACAGAAGGAGTGACAGTGTGTATGAAGAACAGAAGGTGTGACGGATTGTGTGAAGAACAGAAGGTGTGACGGATTGTGTGAAGAACAGAAGGTGTGACGGAGTGTGTGAAGAACAGAAGGTGTGACGGAGTGTGTGAAGAACAGAAGGTGTGACAGAGTATGAAGAACAGAAGGTGTGACAGAGTATGACGAACAGAAGGTGTGACAGAGTATGACGAACAGAAGGTGTGAGGGATTGTGTGAAGAACAGAAGGTGTGACAGACTGTGAAGAACAGAAGATGTGAATGTGAGTGAAGAACAGAAGGTGTGAGGGTGTGAGTGAAGAACAGAAGGTGTAACAGAAGGTGTGACAGATTGTGTGAAGAACAGAAGGTGTGACAGATTGTGTGAAGAACAGGTGTGACAGATTGTGTGAAGAACAGAAGGTGTGACGGATTGTGTGAAGAACAGAAGGTGTGACGGATTGTGTGAAGAACAGAAGGTGTGACAGTGTGTGAAGAACAGAAGGTGTGACAGTGTGTGAAGAACAGAAGGTGTGACAGTGTGTGAAGAACAGAAGGTGTGACAGTGTGTGTGAAGAACAGAAGGTGTGACAGTGTGTGTGAAGAACAGAAGGTGTGACAGTGTGTGTGAAGAACAGAAGGTGTGACAGTGTGTGTGAAGAACAGAAGGTGTGACATTGTGTGTGAAGAACAGAAGGTGTGACGGATTGTGTGAAGAACAGAAGGTGTGACGGATTGTGTGAAGAACAGAAGGTGTGACGGATTGTGTGAAGAACAGAAGGTGTGACCGTGTGTGTGAAGAACAGAAGGTGTGACAGTGTGCATGAAGAACAGAAGGTGTGACGGATTGTGTGAAGAACAGAAGGTGTGACGGATTGTGTGAAGAACAGAAGGTGTGACGGATTGTGTGAAGAACAGAAGGTGTGACGGATTGTGTGAAGAACAGAAGGTGTGACGGATTGTGTGAAGAACAGAAGGTGTGACGGATTGTGTGAAGAACAGAAGGTGTGACCGTGTGTGTGAAGAACAGGTGTGACAGTGTGTATGAAGAACAGAAGGTGTGACGAATTGTGTGAAGAACAGAAGGTGTGACAGAGTGTGTGAAGAACAGAAGTTGTGACAGAGTGTGTGAAGAACAGAAGGTGTGACAGAGTGTGTGAAGAACAGAAGGTGTGACAGAGTGTGTGAAGAACAGAAGGTGTGACAGTGTGTGTGAAGAACAGAAGGTGTGACGGATTGTGTGAAGAACAGAAGGTGTAACATTGTGTATGAAGAACAGAAGGTGTGACAGAGTGTATGAAGAACAGAAGGTGTGACAGAGTGTATGAAGAACAGAAGGTGTGACAGAGTGTGTGAAGAACAGAAGGTGTGACAGAGTGTGTGAAGAACAGAAGGTGTGACAGAGTGTATGAAGAACAGAAGGAGTGACAGAGTGTATGAAGAACAGAAGGTGTGACAGAGTGTATGAAGAACAGAAGGTGTGACAGAGTGTATGAAGAACAGAAGGTGTGACAGAGTGTATGAAGAACAGAAGGTGTGACAGAGTTGGAAGAACAGAAGGTGTTACAGTGTGTGTGAAGAACAGAAGGTGTGACAGAGTATGAAGAACAGAAGGTGTGACGGATTGTGTGAAGAACAGAAGGTGTGACAGTGTGTGTGAAGAACAGAAGGTGTGAGTGTGTGTGAAGAACAGAAGGTGTGACAGTGTGTGAAGAACAGAAGGTGTGACGGATTGTGTGAAGAACAGAAGGTGTGACAGTGTGTGTGAAGAACAGAAGGTGTGACAGTGTGTGTGAAGAACAGAAGGTGTGACAGTGTGTGTGAAGAACAGAAGGTGTGACGGATTGTGTGAAGAACAGAAGGTGTGACGGATTGTGTGAAGAACAGAAGGTGTAACAGTGTGTGTGAAGAACAGAAGGTGTGACGGATTGTGTGAAGAACAGAAGGTGTGACAGAGTGTGTGAAGAACAGAAGGTGTGACAGAGTGTGTGAAGAACAGAAGGTGTGACAGAGTATGAAGAACAGAAGGTGTGACAGAGTATGAAGAACAGAAGGTGTTACAGAGTGTATGAAGAACAGAAGGTGTTACAGTGTGTATGAAGAACAGAAGGTGTTACAGTGTGTAAGAAGAACAGAAGGAGTGACAGTGTGTATGAAGAACAGAAGGTGTGACGGATTGTGTGAAGAACAGAAGGTGTGACGGATTGTGTGAAGAACAGAAGGTGTGACGGAGTGTGTGAAGAACAGAAGGTGTGACGGAGTGTGTGAAGAACAGAAGGTGTGACGGAGTGTGTGAAGAACAGAAGGTGTGACAGAGTATGAAGAACAGAAGGTGTGACAGAGTATGACGAACAGAAGGTGTGACAGAGTATGACGAACAGAAGGTGTGAGGGATTGTGTGAAGAACAGAAGGTGTGACAGACTGTGAAGAACAGAAGATGTGAATGTGAGTGAAGAACAGAAGGTGTGAGGGTGTGAGTGAAGAACAGAAGGTGTAACAGAAGGTGTGACAGATTGTGTGAAGAACAGAAGGTGTGACAGATTGTGTGAAGAACAGAAGGTGTGACAGATTGTGTGAAGAACAGAAGGTGTGACGGATTGTGTGAAGAACAGAAGGTGTGACGGATTGTGTGAAGAACAGAAGGTGTGACAGTGTGTGAAGAACAGAAGGTGTGACAGTGTGTGAAGAACAGAAGGTGTGACAGTGTGTGAAGAACAGAAGGTGTGACAGTGTGTGAAGAACAGAAGGTGTGACAGTGTGTGAAGAACAGAAGGTGTGACAGTGTGTGTGAAGAACAGAAGGTGTGACAGTGTGTGTGAAGAACAGAAGGTGTGACAGTGTGTGTGAAGAACAGAAGGTGTGACAGTGTGTGTGAAGAACAGAAGGTGTGACATTGTGTGTGAAGAACAGAAGGTGTGACGGATTGTGTGAAGAACAGAAGGTGTGACGGATTGTGTGAAGAACAGAAGGTGTGACGGATTGTGTGAAGAACAGAAGGTGTGACCGTGTGTGTGAAGAACAGAAGGTGTGACAGTGTGCATGAAGAACAGAAGGTGTGACGGATTGTGTGAAGAACAGAAGGTGTGACGGATTGTGTGAAGAACAGAAGGTGTGACGGATTGTGTGAAGAACAGAAGGTGTGACGGATTGTGTGAAGAACAGAAGGTGTGACGGATTGTGTGAAGAACAGAAGGTGTGACGGATTGTGTGAAGAACAGAAGGTGTGACCGTGTGTGTGAAGAACAGGTGTGACAGTGTGTATGAAGAACAGAAGGTGTGACGAATTGTGTGAAGAACAGAAGGTGTGACAGAGTGTGTGAAGAACAGAAGTTGTGACAGAGTGTGTGAAGAACAGAAGGTGTGACAGAGTGTGTGAAGAACAGAAGGTGTAACATTGTGTGTGAAGAACAGAAGGTGTGACGGATTGTGTGAAGAACAGAAGGTGCGACGGATTGTGTGAAGAACAGAAGGTGTGACAGAGTGTGTGAAGAACAGAAGGTGTGACGGATTGTGTGAAGAACAGAAGGTGTGACGAATTGTGTGAAGAACAGAAGGTGTGACAGAGTGTGTGAAGAACAGAAGGTGTGACAGATTGTGTGAAGAACAGAAGGTGTGACGGATTGTGTGAAGAACAAAAGGTGTGACGGATTGTGTGAAGAACAGAAGGTGTGACGAATTGTGTGAAGAACAGAAGGTGTGACAGTGTGTGAAGAACAGAAGGTGTAACATTGTGTGTGAAGAACAGAAGGTGTGACGGATTGTGTGAAGAACAGAAGGTGTGACGGATTGTGTGAAGAACAGAAGGTGTGACGGAGTGTGTGAAGAACAGAAGGTGTGACGGAGTGTGTGAAGAACAGAAGGTGTGATGGTTTGTGTGAAGAACAGAAGGTGTAACGTTTGTGTGAAGAACAGAAGGTGTGACGGATTGTGTGAAGAACAGAAGGTGTGACGGATTGTGTGAAGAACAGAAGGTGTGACGGAGTGTGTGAAGAACAGAAGGTGTGACGGATTGTGTGAAGAACAGAAGGTGTGACGGATTGTGTGAAGAACAGAAGGTGTGACGGATTGTGTGAAGAACAGAAGGTGTGACGGATTGTGTGAAGAACAGAAGGTGTGACCGTGTGTGTGAAGAACAGAAGGTGTGACGAATTGTGTGAAGAACAGAAGGTGTGACGAATTGTGTGAAGAACAGAAGGTGTGACAGTGTGTGTGAAGAACAGAAGGTGTGACAGAGTGTGTGAAGAACAGAAGGTGTGACAGAGTGTGTGAAGAACAGAAGGTGTGACAGTGTGTGTTAAGAACAGAAGGTGTGACGGATTGTGTGAAGAACAGAAGGTGTGACAGAGTGTGTGAAGAACAGAAGGTGTGACAGTGTGTGTGAAGAACAGAAGGTGTGACGGATTGTGTGAAGAACAGAAGGTGTAACATTGTGTGTGAAGAACAGAAGGTGTGACAGAGCGTGTGATGAACAGAAGGTGTGACAGATTGTGTGAAGAACAGAAGGTGTGACAGATTGTGTGAAGAACAGAAGGTGTGACAGATTGTGTGAAGAACAGAAGGTGTGACGGATTGTGTGAAGAACAGAAGGTGCGACAGAGCGTGTGATGAACAGAAGGTGTGACAGATTGTGTGAAGAACAGAAGGTGTGACAGATTGTGTGAAGAACAGAAGGTGTGACAGATTGTGTGAAGAACAGAAGGTGTGACGGATTGTGTGAAGAACAGAAGGTGCGACGGATTGTGTGAAGAACAGAAGGTGTGACAGAGTGTGTGAAGAACAGAAGGTGTGACAGAGCGTGTGATGAACAGAAGGTGTGACAGATTGTGTGAAGAACAGAAGGTGTGACAGATTGTGTGAAGAACAGAAGGTGTGACGGATTGTGTGAAGAACAGAAGGTGTGACGGATTGTGTGAAGAACAGAAGGTGTGACGGAGTGTGTGAAGAACAAAAGGTGTGACAGAGTGTGTGAAGAACAGAAGGTGTGACAGTTTGTGTGAAGAACAGAAGGTGTGACGGATTGTGTGAAGAACAGAAGGTGTGACGGATTGTGTGAAGAACAGAAGGTGTGACGGATTGTGTGAAGAACAGAAGGTGTGACGGAGTGTGTGAAGAACAGAAGGTGTGACGGAGTGTGTGAAGAACAGAAGGTGTGATGGTTTGTGTGAAGAACAGAAGGTGTAACATTGTGTGTGAAGAACAGAAGGTGTGACGGATTGTGTGAAGAACAGAAGGTGTGACGGATTGTGTGAAGAACAGAAGGTGTGACGGATTGTGTGAAGAACAGAAGGTGTGACGGATTGTGTGAAGAACAGAAGGTGTAACATTGTGTGTGAAGAACAGAAGGTGTAACATTGTGTGTGAAGAACAGAAGGTGTGACGGATTGTGTGAAGAACAGAAGGTGTGACGGATTGTGTGAAGAACAGAAGGTGTGACGAATTGTGTGAAGAACAGAAGGTGTGACAGTGTGTGTGAAGAACAGAAGGTGTGACAGAGTGTGTGAAGAACAGAAGGTGTGACGGATTGTGTGAAGAACAGAAGGTGTGACGGAGTGTGTGAAGAACAGAAGGTGTGACGGATTGTGTGAAGAACAGAAGGTGTGACGGATTGTGTTGAAGAACAGAAGGTGTGACGGATTGTGTGAAGAACAGAAGGTGTGACAGAGTGTGTGAAGAACAGAAGGTGTGACAGAGTGTGTGAAAAACAGAAGGTGTGACAGTGTGTGTGAAGAACAGAAGGTGTGACGGATTGTGTGAAGAACAGAAGGTGTGACAGTGTGCATGAAGAACAGAAGGTGTGACGGATTGTGTGAAGAACAGAAGGTGTGACGGATTGTGTGAAGAACAGAAGGTGTGACGGATTGTGTGAAGAACAGAAGGTGTGACGGATTGTGTGAAGAACAGAAGGTGTGACGGATTGTGTGAAGAACAGAAGGTGTGACGGATTGTGTGAAGAACAGAAGGTGTGACGGATTGTGTGAAGAACAGAAGGTGTGACGGATTGTGTGAAGAACAGAAGGTGTGACGGAGTGTGTGAAGAACAAAAGGTGTGACAGAGTGTGTGAAGAACAGAAGGTGTGACAGTTTGTGTGAAGAACAGAAGGTGTGACGGATTGTGTGAAGAACAGAAGGTGTGACGGATTGTGTGAAGAACAGAAGGTGTGACGGATTGTGTGAAGAACAGAAGGTGTGACGGAGTGTGTGAAGAACAGAAGGTGTGATGGTTTGTGTGAAGAACAGAAGGTGTAACATTGTGTGTGAAGAACAGAAGGTGTGACGGATTGTGTGAAGAACAGAAGGTGTGACGGATTGTGTGAAGAACAGAAGGTGTGACGGATTGTGTGAAGAACAGAAGGTGTGACGGATTGTGTGAAGAACAGAAGGTGTAACATTGTGTGTGAAGAACAGAAGGTGTCACATTGTGTGTGAAGAACAGAAGGTGTGACGGATTGTGTGAAGAACAGAAGGTGTGACGGATTGTGTGAAGAACAGAAGGTGTGACGAATTGTGTGAAGAACAGAAGGTGTGACGAATTGTGTGAAGAACAGAAGGTGTGACAGTGTGTGTGAAGAACAGAAGGTGTGACAGAGTGTGTGAAGAACAGAAGGTGTGACGGATTGTGTGAAGAACAGAAGGTGTGACGGAGTGTGTGAAGAACAGAAGGTGTGACGGATTGTGTGAAGAACAGAAGGTGTGACGGATTGTGTTGAAGAACAGAAGGTGTGACGGATTGTGTGAAGAACAGAAGGTGTGACAGAGTGTGTGAAGAACAGAAGGTGTGACAGAGTGTGTGAAAAACAGAAGGTGTGACAGTGTGTGTGAAGAACAGAAGGTGTGACGGATTGTGTGAAGAACAGAAGGTGTGACAGTGTGCATGAAGAACAGAAGGTGTGACGGATTGTGTGAAGAACAGAAGGTGTGACGGATTGTGTGAAGAACAGAAGGTGTGACGGATTGTGTGAAGAACAGAAGGTGTGACGGATTGTGTGAAGAACAGAAGGTGTGACGGATTGTGTGAAGAACAGAAGGTGTGACGGATTGTGTGAAGAACAGAAGGTGTGACCGTGTGTATGAAGAACAGAAGGTGTGACAGAGTGTGTGAAGAACAGAAGGTGTGACAGAGTGTGTGAAGAACAGAAGGTGTGACAGAGTGTGTGAAGAACAGAAGGTGTAACATTGTGTGTGAAGAACAGAAGGTGTGACGGATTGTGTGAAGAACAGAAGGTGCGACGGATTGTGTGAAGAACAGAAGGTGTGACAGAGTGTGTGAAGAACAGAAGGTGTGACAGAGTGTGTGAAGAACAGAAGGTGTGACGGATTGTGTGAAGAACAGAAGGTGTGACGAATTGTGTGAAGAACAGAAGGTGTGACAGAGTGTGTGAAGAACAGAAGGTGTGACAGAGTGTGTGAAGAACAGAAGGTGTGACGGATTGTGTGAAGAACAAAAGGTGTGACAGAGTGTATGAAGAACAGAAGGTGTGACGGATTGTGTGAAGAACAGAAGGTGTGACGAATTGTGTGAAGAACAGAAGGTGTGACAGTGTGTGAAGAACAGAAGGTGTGACGGATTGTGTGAAGAACAAAAGGTGTGACAGAGTGTATGAAGAACAGAAGGTGTGACGGATTGTGTGAAGAACAGAAGGTGTGACGAATTGTGTGAAGAACAGAAGGTGTGACGAATTGTGTGAAGAACAGAAGGTGTGACAGTGTGTGAAGAACAGAAGGTGTAACATTGTGTGTGAAGAACAGAAGGTGTGACGGATTGTGTGAAGAACAGAAGGTGTGACGGATTGTGTGAAGAACAGAAGGTGTGACGGAGTGTGTGAAGAACAGAAGGTGTGACGGAGTGTGTGAAGAACAGAAGGTGTGAAGGTTTGTGTGAAGAACAGAAGGTGTGACGGATTGTGTGAAGAACAGAAGGTGTGACGGATTGTGTGAAGAACAGAAGGTGTGACGGATTGTGTGAAGAACAGAAGGTGTGACGGATTGTGTGAAGAACAGAAGGTGTGACGGATTGTGTGAAGAACAGAAGGTGTGACAGAGTGTGTGAAGAACAGAAGGTGTGACAGAGTGTGTGAAGAACAGAAGGTGTGACGGATTGTGTGAAGAACAGAAGGTGTGACGGATTGTGTGAAGAACAGAAGGTGTGACGGATTGTGTGAAGAACAGAAGGTGTGACGGATTGTGTGAAGAACAGAAGGTGTGACCGTGTGTGTGAAGAACAGAAGGTGTGACAGTGTGTGTGAAGAACAGAAGGTGTGACAGTGTGTGTGAAGAACAGAAGGTGTGACGGATTGTGTGAAGAACAGAAGGTGTGACCGTGTGTGTGAAGAACAGAAGGTGTGACAGTGTGTGTGAAGAACAGAAGGTGTGACGAATTGTGTGAAGAACAGAAGGTGTGACAGTGTGTGTGAAGAACAGAAGGTGTGACAGAGTGTGTGAAGAACAGAAGGTGTGACAGAGTGTGTGAAGAACAGAAGGTGTGACAGAGTGTGTGAAGAACAGAAGGTGTGACAGTGTGTGTGAAGAACAGAAGGTGTGACGGATTGTGTGAAGAACAGAAGGTGTGACAGAGTGTGTGAAGAACAGAAGGTGTGACAGTGTGTGTGAAGAACAGAAGGTGTGATGGATTGTGTGAAGAACAGAAGGTGTAACATTGTGTGTGAAGAACAGAAGGTGTGACAGAGCGTGTGATGAACAGAAGGTGTGACAGATTGTGTGAAGAACAGAAGGTGTGACAGAGTGTGTGAAGAACAGAAGGTGTGACAGATTGTGTGAAGAACAGAAGGTGTGACAGATTGTGTGAAGAACAGAAGGTGTGACGGATTGTGTGAAGAACAGAAGGTGCGACGGATTGTGTGAAGAACAGAAGGTGTGACAGAGTGTGTGAAGAACAGAAGGTGTGACAGAGCGTGTGATGAACAGAAGGTGTGACAGATTGTGTGAAGAACAGAAGGTGTGACAGATTGTGTGAAGAACAGAAGGTGTGACGGATTGTTTGAAGAACAGAAGGTGTGACGGATTGTGTGAAGAACAGAAGGTGTGACGGATTGTGTGAAGAACAGAAGGTGTGACGGAGTGTGTGAAGAACAAAAGGTGTGACAGAGTGTGTGAAGAACAGAAGGTGTGACAGTTTGTGTGAAGAACAGAAGGTGTGACAGATTGTGTGAAGAACAGAAGGTGTGACGGATTGTGTGAAGAACAGAAGGTGTGACGGATTGTGTGAAGAACAGAAGGTGTGACGGAGTGTGTGAAGAACAGAAGGTGTGACGGAGTGTGTGAAGAACAGAAGGTGTGATGGTTTGTGTGAAGAACAGAAGGTGTAACATTGTGTGTGAAGAACAGAAGGTGTGACGGATTGTGTGAAGAACAGAAGGTGTGACGGATTGTGTGAAGAACAGAAGGTGTGACGGATTGTGTGAAGAACAGAAGGTGTGACGGATTGTGTGAAGAACAAAAGGTGTGACAGAGTGTATGAAGAACAGAAGGTGTGACGGATTGTGTGAAGAACAGAAGGTGTGATGAATTGTGTGAAGAACAGAAGGTGTGACAGTGTGTGAAGAACAGAAGGTGTAACATTGTGTGTGAAGAACAGAAGGTGTGACGGATTGTGTGAAGAACAGAAGGTGTGACGGATTGTGTGAAGAACAGAAGGTGTGACGGAGTGTGTGAAGAACAGAAGGTGTGACGGAGTGTGTGAAGAACAGAAGGTGTGACGGTTTGTGTGAAGAACAGAAGGTGTGACGGATTGTGTGAAGAACAGAAGGTGTGACGGATTGTGTGAAGAACAGAAGGTGTGACGGATTGTGTGAAGAACAGAAGGTGTGACGGATTGTGTGAAGAACAGAAGGTGTGACGGATTGTGTGAAGAACAGAAGGTGTGACAGAGTGTGTGAAGAACAGAAGGTGTGACAGAGTGTGTGAAGAACAGAAGGTGTGACGGATTGTGTGAAGAACAGAAGGTGTGACGGATTGTGTGAAGAACAGAAGGTGTGACGGATTGTGTGAAGAACAGAAGGTGTGACGGATTGTGTGAAGAACAGAAGGTGTGACCGTGTGTGTGAAGAACAGAAGGTGTGACAGTGTGTGTGAAGAACAGAAGGTGTGACAGTGTGTGTGAAGAACAGAAGGTGTGACCGTGTGTGTGAAGAACAGAAGGTGTGACAGTGTGTGTGAAGAACAGAAGGTGTGACGAATTGTGTGAAGAACAGAAGGTGTGACAGTGTGTGTGAAGAACAGAAGGTGTGACAGAGTGTGTGAAGAACAGAAGGTGTGACAGAGTGTGTGAAGAACAGAAGGTGTGACAGAGTGTGTGAAGAACAGAAGGTGTGACAGAGTGTGTGAAGAACAGAAGGTGTGACAGTGTGTGTGAAGAACAGAAGGTGTGACGGATTGTGTGAAGAACAGAAGGTGTGACAGAGTGTGTGAAGAACAGAAGGTGTGACAGTGTGTGTGAAGAACAGAAGGTGTGATGGATTGTGTGAAGAACAGAAGGTGTAACATTGTGTGTGAAGAACAGAAGGTGTGACAGAGCGTGTGATGAACAGAAGGTGTGACAGATTGTGTGAAGAACAGAAGGTGTGACAGAGTGTGTGAAGAACAGAAGGTGTGACAGATTGTGTGAAGAACAGAAGGTGTGACAGATTGTGTGAAGAACAGAAGGTGTGACGGATTGTGTGAAGAACAGAAGGTGCGACGGATTGTGTGAAGAACAGAAGGTGTGACAGAGTGTGTGAAGAACAGAAGGTGTGACAGAGCGTGTGATGAACAGAAGGTGTGACAGATTGTGTGAAGAACAGAAGGTGTGACAGATTGTGTGAAGAACAGAAGGTGTGACGGATTGTTTGAAGAACAGAAGGTGTGACGGATTGTGTGAAGAACAGAAGGTGTGACGGATTGTGTGAAGAACAGAAGGTGTGACGGAGTGTGTGAAGAACAAAAGGTGTGACAGAGTGTGTGAAGAACAGAAGGTGTGACAGTTTGTGTGAAGAACAGAAGGTGTGACAGATTGTGTGAAGAACAGAAGGTGTGACGGATTGTGTGAAGAACAGAAGGTGTGACGGATTGTGTGAAGAACAGAAGGTGTGACGGAGTGTGTGAAGAACAGAAGGTGTGACGGAGTGTGTGAAGAACAGAAGGTGTAACATTGTGTGTGAAGAACAGAAGGTGTGACGGATTGTGTGAAGAACAGAAGGTGTGACGGATTGTGTGAAGAACAGAAGGTGTGACGAATTGTGTGAAGAACAGAAGGTGTGACAGTGTGTGTGAAGAACAGAAGGTGTGACAGAGTGTGTGAAGAACAGAAGGTGTGACGGATTGTGTGAAGAACAGAAGGTGTGACAGAGTGTGTGAAGAACAGAAGGTGTGACGGATTGTGTGAAGAACAGAAGGTGTGACGGATTGTGTTGAAGAACAGAAGGTGTGACGGATTGTGTGAAGAACAGAAGGTGTGACGGATTGTGTGAAGAACAGAAGGTGTGACGGATTGTGTGAAGAACAGAAGGTGTGACAGAGTGTGTGAAGAACAGAAGGTGTGACAGTGTGTGAAGAACAGAAGGTGTGACGGATTGTGTGAAGAACAGAAGGTGTGACAGTGTGTGTGAAGAACAGGTGTGACAGTGTGTGTGAAGAACAGAAGGTGTGACAGAGTGTGTGAAGAACAGAAGGTGTGACAGTGTGTGTGAAGAACAGAAGGTGTGACCGATTGCGTGAAGAACAGAAGGTGTGACGGATTGTGTGAAGAACAGAAGGTGTGACGGATTGTGTGAAGAACAGAAGGTGTGACAGTGTGTGTGAAGAACAGAAGGTGTGACGGATTGTGTGAAGAACAGAAGGTGTGACAGTGTGTGTGAAGAACAGAAGGTGTGACGGATTGTGTGAAGAACAGAAGGTGTGACAGTGTGTGTGAAGAACAATCCGTCACACGTTCCCTGACAAATTATATAACTCGCATTGAGACTGCTAAGAATACTCAACAATTAGATCAACACCTCCTAACTCAAGTGTTAAAACAAAGAGCCACATGGAATGGAGGTGGACATCGTAAAAAGAGATAGGCAAATATGGAGACGTAAAGATCTGTATTAAGTGATATAGCAACTGCCTTTGCCTCAGTTGTTAACACCATTGATTTGACAACATTAGATCAAAAGGTCAGAGATTTAGGGTCTCGCATTAAAGATATATTTAAAGATAAATGAAAATACAGATAAGGAATTGTCTGAGGATCAAATGCTGACCATATATTTGCAAAGGATAGCTACAGTGCTAGAAACACATGCCCAAACCATTAATAAATTTATAAAAGAGGAATATAACGTATCTTAGCAGGCGGCTGCTAATGATATCTGCTTAATGTGGTTACATCTTGAAAAGGCAGGTAACACCTGTCTGTCTGCACACTGATTGCCTTGGCAACGGGCAGTTGAAAAAATTGTCTGTACTCACCAAGCATTGTTCTGTGAATTATAAATGCGATTTCATTTCGAGGATTTCATTTTCACATCGTTCACCTGACGAAGGAGGAAGCCTCCGAAAGCTTGTGAATTTAAAATAAAATTGCTGGACTATAACTTGGTGTTGTAAAATTGTTTACAATGGGTAAGATGGGTATAGAGGGATATGGGCCAAGTGCAGGCAATTGGGACTAGCTTGGTGGTATAAACTGGGCGACATGGACATGTTGGGCCGAAGGGCCTGTTTCCATGTTGTAAACTTCTATGATTCTATGATTCTAGGTGGCGGTACACTGATATACAGTCAGGAGGGAGTGGCCCTGGGAGTCCTCGACATTGACTCTGGACCCCATGAAATCTCATGGCATCAGGTCAAACATGGGCAAGGAAACCTCCTGCTGATTACAACCTACTGCCCTCCGTCAGCTGATGAATCAGTCCTCCTCCATGTTGAACACCACTTGGAGGAAGCACTGAGGGTAGCAAGGGCACAGAATGTACTCTGGGTGGGGGACTTAAACGTCCATCACCAAGAGTGGCTCGGTAGCACCACGACTGACCGAGCTGGCCGAGTCCTGAAGGACATAGTTGCCAGACTGGGCCTTCGGCAGGTGGTGAGCAAACCAACACGAGGGAAAAACTTACTTGACCTCATCCTCACCAACCTACCTGTCGCAAATGCATCTGTCCATGACAGTATTGGTAGGAGTGACCACCGCACAGTCCTCGTGGAGAGAAAGTCCCATCTTCGCACTGAGGACACCATCCAACGTGTTGTGTGGCACTACCACCGTGCTAAATGGGATAGATTCAGAACAGATCTCGCAGCTCAAAACTGGGCATCCATGAGGCGCTGTGGGCCATCAGCAGCAGCAGAACTGTATTCCAGCACAATCTGTACCCTCATGGCCTGGCATATTCCTCACTCTACCATTGCCAACAAGCCAGGGGATCAACCCTGGTTCAATGAGGAGTGTAGAAGAGCATGCCAGGAGCAGCACCAGGCGTACCTAAAAATGAGGTGCCAACCTGGTGAAGCTACAACACAGGACTACATGCATGCTAAACAGCGGAAGCAACATGCTATAGACAGAGCTAAGCGATTCCACAACCAACAGATCAGATCAAAGCTCTGCAGTCCTGCCACATCCAGTCGTGAATAGTGGTGGACAATTAAACAACTAACGGGAGGAGGAGGCTCTGCAAACATCCCCATCCTCAATGATGGCGGAGTCCAGCACGTGAATGCAAAAGACAAGGCTGAAGCGTTTGCAACCATCTTCAGCCAGAAGTGCCGAGTGGATGATCCATCTCGGCCTCCTCCCGATATCCCCACCATCACAGAAGCCAGTCTTCAGCCAATTCGATTCACTCCACGTGATATCAAGAAACGGCTGAGTGCACTGGATACAGCAAAGGCTATGGGCCCCGACAACATCCCGGCTGTAGTGCTGAAGACTTGTGCTCCTGAACTAGACGCACATCTAGCCAAACTGTTCCAGTACAGCTACAACACTGGCATCCACCCGACAATGTGGAAAATTGCCCAGGTATGTCCTGTCCACAAAAAGCAGGACAAATCCAATCCGGCCAATTACCGCCCCATCAGTCTACTCTCAATCATCAGCAAAGTGATGGAAGGTGTCGTCGACAGTGCTATCAAGCGGCACTTACTCACTGATGCTGAGTTTGGGTTCCGCCAGGACCACTCGGCTCCAGACCTCATTACAGCCTTGGTCCAAACATGGACAAAAGAGCTGAATTCCAGAGGTGAGGTGAGAGTGACTGCCCTTGACATCAAGGCAGCATTTGACTGAGTGTGGCACCAAGGAGCCCTAGTAAAATTGAAGTCAATGGGAATCAGGGGGAAAACTCTCCAGTGGCTGGAGTCATACCTAGCACAAAGGAAGATGGTACTGGTTGTTGGAGGCCAATCATCTCAGCCCCCGGACATTGCTTTAGGAGTTCCTCAGGGCAGTGTCCTCGGCCCAACCATCTTCAGCTGCTTCATCAATGACCTTCCCTCCATCATAAGGTCAGAAATGGGGATGTTAGCTGATGATTGCACAGTGTTCAGTTCCATTCACAACCCCTCAGATAATGAAGCAGTCCGAGCCCGCATGCAGCAAGACCTGGACAACATCCAGGCTTGGGCTGATAAGTGGCAAGTAACATTCGCGCCAGATAAGTACCAGGCAATGACCATCTCTAACAAGAGAGGGTCTAACCACTTCCCCTTGACATTCAATGGCATTACCATCGCCGAATCCCCCACCATCAACATCCTGGGGGTCACCATTGACCAGAAACTTAACTGGACCAGCTACATAAATACTGTGGCTACAAGAGCAGGTCAGAGGCTGGGTATTCTGCGGCGAGTGACTCACCTCCTGACTCCCCAAAGCCTTTCCACCATCTACAAGGCACAAGTCAGGAGTGTGATGGAATACTCTCCACTTGCCTGGATGAGTGCAGCTCCAACAACACTCAAGAAGCTCGACACCATCCAAGATAAAGCAGCCCGCTTGATTGGCACCCCATCCACCACCCTAAACATTCACTCCCTTCACCACCGGCGCACAGTGGCTGCAGTGTGTACTATCCACAGGATGCACTGCAGCAACTCGCCAAGGCTTCTTCGACAGCACCTCCCAAACCCGCGACCTCTACCACCTAGAAGGACAAGAGCAGCAGGCACATGGAAACACCACCTGCACGTTCCCCTCCACGTCACACACCATCCCGACTTGGAAATATATCGCCGTTCCTTCATCGTCGCTGTGTCAAAATCCAGGAACTCCCTTCCTAACAGCACTGTGGGAGAACCTTCACCACACGGACTGCAGCGGTTCAAGAAGGCGGCTCACCACCACCTTCTCAAGGGCAATTAGGGATGGACAATAAATGCCGGCCTCGCCAGCGACGCCCACATCCCATGAACGAATATAAAAAAACACCTCTATTAAATCTCAGTTTAACCTTCTCTGCTCTGAGGAGAACAATCCCAGCTTCTCCAATCTCTCCACATAATTGAAGCCCCTCATTCCTGGAACCATTCCAGTAAATCTCCTCTGCATCCTCTCCAATGCCTTCACATCCTTCCTAAAGTGCGGTGCCCAGAATTGAACACAATACTCCAGCTGAGGCCTAACCAGTGTTTTATAAAGGTTTACCATAACTTCCTTGCTTTTGTACTCTATGCCTCTATTAATAAAGCCCAGGATCCCATATCCTTTTTTAACAGCCTTCTCAACTTGTCCTGTCACCTTCAAAGATTTGTGTATGTGTACCCCCAGGTCTCTCTGTTCCTGCACCCCCTTTAAAAAAATTTCTGATGCCAGCCCACAAATTACTAGATTTATCAAAATCAATTTCACAAGTTGCTGTGGTGATGAACTCACTCTGAATTGTTCAGCCAGTACCAAGAGCACTGGGCTACTGTACTCAATACATTAGTTTCAGTCTGATGGAGCATTGTATTCACCACCTCCTGCAGGCAATCTGGCAGCTCTGTACTCGGACAGGGCCTGGTGTTCTCGGTTCCGCCTCTGCTGCCAGGTGAAGTGAGAGAGAGGTCGGGCGGGTGAAGGTACAAACCATTTCATGGGGAACACAGCTCCAGTCAGTGAAGCTAACCCCACGCAGAACATCCAGCACTAAACCCCAAAATGTAACCGCTCTCTCAGGTGAATCAATGGAAATGATCCACCATGACACTGGAACAAATCCCAAACACAAAATAAGGCAAAACACTCAATTATTCTGTTTATTTTAAGTAGAAAATTTTGAATATAAAAACACTGCTGAGCAAGAACCTGTATCATAAAAACATTGGCTCCCTACTTAGTCCGAGAGCAGAATTTAAAACAGCGGGCATCAGGAAGGCACTTGAATTGTTCTTGACCCACGACCTTCACAGACCCACTAACGCAGCTCAGGGTCTCGCTCGGCTGACTGAACCAAGGCTGCAAAACCAAGTATCTCATTTCAAACTCCAGCAGCCCCCAAGCTCACCAGTCCAATGGCCCAGTCTGATTTACTTTCAAACAGCCCTTTTTGCTTTATCCAGATTAAGGAAGGCAGACTCAACTACAGGCACACAGTAGCTGCTGATGTCACTTGGCCATCTTGGCCGGTTGGCCACCTGAACACATTCACTACAAATTCCCGCTCACCTGAACCTCTCGATTTGTATTTGTTCTGGACTTTTCCTTCCATGCTTTCTGTTTGAAGTCAAAGGTCAGAGAAGCAAGCTGCAGCCCGACTGACACCGAGTAGCCCCAACCCCAGGAAGAGGCTGCAGTTGGGCAGAATGCTTGGCTCAGGATCCTAGCTCGTGGGCCTGGACATTTCAGTCCTGGGACATGGACAAGCCCCAGAGTGTGAAGGAGCTGAAGGTTTGGGCAGAGTGAGTGATTCAATTGTTAATGTGTGATGGTAGTAACAATGAGATCAGGCTCACTCACTCCCTCATACAGTCCCATACCCATCAAACTAGCAAATCAGGTTTAAAAGACCCTTCATCATATCATACACAATTCACGGGCTGAGAGCACACAGTCTATCATTATTTGATAACGTTCTTTGACAGTCACTGAGTGCTCCCACTGCCCTTTTATGGGCTTTACATTTAGTCCTGAGAAAATAATTCTGGCTCCCAGCAGGTTCTTGAATAAGTGTAACACATGCACACTGTAAAGTGGACACAGATTACCACAGGTGGAAAAGATTATTACACCACATCTGTTATTATTATATACTCATCATCATGTGAACTAATCAAACTACAAGGCACATAAGGAGCAGGCCACCTGACCAATCCGGGGGGGGGGGGGGGGGGGGAGAGGGAGAGGGAGGGGGGGGAGCGAGGTGGTGGTGGTGGGGGGAGTCGAGCGAGTGCCGGAGGGAGGGAGGGAGGGAGGGAGCGGCCCTGCTCACTCTGCTTGTTGCCTGTACACCCCGAGCATTTATTCATTCAGTAACGAGAAGTAATGAAATGTCCCACAATGAAGAAAATCTTCACTATTGAATTGGTTTCATAGAATTTTATACATTATCTACAAGTTGGGAGAGAGTCCCAGTGCGTTCCAAACTCCAGTCTCTGTGGTGGATCAATTCACCCGATACAACCAGGGCAGAATAAGAATTTGGAAAATCAGGCATGTGGCCCGGGTGGTGAGCACTCGGTGAGCACTAAACCCCAGAATGTCTCGCAATCCACTGCCGATACTTGGCCGCCCTGGTGTAAACCCCTGGTTTATACCTTCTCGCACATCCATCTCCCCAGCTGACAATTCCAGCTAAGAAGACCCTCCCATTCTTCTCCACACTGGACATGGGCCCTCCCGAGTCACCCTGAAAATACACAAAGTGAAAGCATTAGCAGAAATAAACAGCGGACCCCAGGGCACTGGGTGCTCACACACTCCTTTCTCAGACCTTGATTTTGCTTTGGTCAAAAAAGTGTCAAATGGTCCCAGGACACTGATAGATCCAGATCGTCACAAAGCTGCTGCTTCATGGGTGGCCACCAACACCAACCAATTCCAACAGGCCAGGGGCAGAGTGAGTGACCCGACCCACAGACCACACCCCCCTCTCCCGCCGCCCCCCCCCCACTCCCACCGCCCCCCCTCCCCCCCCTCTCTCCCGCCTCCCGCCGCCCCCTCCCCCCCTCTCTCCCGCCCCCCCCCTCTCTCCCGCCGCCCCCCCCACTCCCGCCGCCCCCCCTCCCCCCCTCTCTCCCGCCTCCCCCTCCCCCCCTCTCGCCCCGCCCCCCCCCCTCTCCCGCCGCCCCCCCTCGCTCCCGCCGCCCCCTCCCCCCCTCGCTCCCGCCGCCCCCTCCCCCCCCTCGCTCCCGCCGCCCCCTCCCCCCCTCGCTCCCGCCGCCCCCTCCCCCCCTCGCTCCCGCCGCCCCCTCCCCCCCTCGCTCCCGCCGACCCCCTCTCCTGCCGCCCCCCCCTCTCTCCCGCCCCCCCTCTCTCCCGCCCCCCCTCGCTCCCGCCGACCCCCTCTCCCGCCACCCCCCCTCTCTCGCCGCCCCCTCCCCCCCTCGCTCCCGCCGACCCCCCCCTCTCTCGCCGCCCCCTCCCCCCTCTCTCCGCCGCCCCCCCCCCTCTCCCGCCGCCCCCCCCCCCCTCTCTCGCCGCCCCCCCCCTCTCTCCCGCCTGGAAATAAACTAATTTACGGAATTGCTCAATGAGTTTTTGCCTTTATTGAGGTCAATTTCTGTCGGTGGATCGGTGTCTGTAGAGAGACTGAGACTGGAGTCAGTGTGGGTCCAGGAACATGTCCAGACACAGGCTGGGAGAGGAAGGGACCGGCTATACACAGCACACGTGACCACACCGCACGTGCCCCTTTCTGCGCCCCCCCGTGCGTGCCCCTTTCCCCCCTGCGCATGTGCCCCCTTCCCCCGCCATGTGTGCCCCCGTGTACGAGACAGATGTGCGGGGTGCTGTGAGGTGAGCTTACCTGGCAGGCATCGATGCCTCCGGTCATGTATCCAGCACACAACATACGTGAGGTCACACTGCTGCTCAGCAGCTCGTTACAGGCCTGTCTCTTGATGATTCGTAACTCAGCTTTCTGCAATACTTTGGCGTCAGCACCTACAGCAGGAAGAGGAGAGGGAGGGAGTTACACATCAAACTCCCCCGCAAGTAATTCGCAAGTAATAACGCAACAACCTGGCAACAGGAACACATGTAGGAAGATACTTTCTGTACCGTGAAATCAGCCTGCTCCAGGAACATGAGAACATAAGAAATGTTGCTCTGCCATTCAATCAGATCATGGCTGATCTTCGACCTCCACTCCACTTTCCCCCCGATCCCCATATCCCCTGCAAAAGCAAAATATTGCAGATGCTGGAAATCTGAAATAAAAACAGAAAATGCTGCAAATACACAGCAAGTGAGGCAGCGTCTGGGGAGAAAGAAACAGAGTTAATGTTTCAGGTCTTTGCAGCATTTTCTGATTTTATACCCCATATCTCTCGACTCCCTTAACTCACTGTCCCTACCACCTCTGTACCCAGTGATATCAGCCTGCTCCACGAACCCATCCAGCTCCCTATTGAAAGTTTGCGGTGAACCTGCACCGGCTGTGCGAGCAGGCAACTTATTCCAAAGGTAAACTTATCAGGCAGCAGAGCTCCTCATTGGGCCAGCTCCACCCTCACAGACATCCCTGGTCCCCAAATCTTCAAGTTGTCCGCTCTAGCCTGAGATCGAGATAAACTTTCAGTAGCATATCCGGTATAATGAAAGAGATCATTAACATGGTGGGCGGCGAGGAGAGGGGGGTGCCCGTGGGCGGCGAGGAGGGGGGTGTCCGTGGACGGTGGGTAGGAGAGGGTCTATGGATGGTGAGGAAGGGGGGTGTCTATGGATGATGGGTAGGAGAGGGTCTATGGACGGTGGGTAGGAGAGGGTCTATGGACGGTGGGTAGGAGAGGGTCTATGGATGGTGGGTAGGAGAGGGTCTATGGATGGTGAGGAGGGGGGTGTCTATGGATGGTTCTATATGAATATCCAGAATTTATTTGATAACGTTCCACACAAGAGATTATTGGCAAAAATGAGAGTGCATTGAATTGGAGGTAACCTTGTGATGGGTTGGTAATTGGTTGGGGAGATAGGAGCCAGAGTGGGGGTAAAGGGAATGTTCTCTGATTGGCAGGATGTGACAAGTGGTGTTTCCCAGGGATCTGTTCTGGGGCCTCAGCTTTTCACTGTATTTATCAATGACTTGGATGAAGGAATAGAGAGTTGTATATCCAAGTTTACAGATGGCATTAAGTTAGGAGGCACAGTAAGATGTGTAGATGGGAACAGGAAGTGACAAGGGAACATAGACATTAAGTGAGTGGGAAAAACTGTGGCAGATGGAGTTCAATGCGGGGACGTGTGAGGTCATCCACAGAGTACAGCACAAAGGAAAGAAAATGAGATCAGACTGATTGGCTCAAGAGACTCACTTCACTCACCGTTTTCTTGCAGTTTCCCCCAGCCCGTGACCCAGGTAGATTTGCCCACAGGGAAGTTGTGTGTTGAATCTGGGAGACAGATGGGTTGAATGACACTGGTGAAGGCCACAGGACTAGCCAATTCCAACAGGGCAATGTCATTATCAAATGTCTGCTGATTGTACGACTCGTGAACGATGATCTGTTTGATGTCCCTTCTCACCACTCGGTCATTCAACTCCAGCTGAACGTGTAGCCCAAGGTACGCAACCCAGACATTAGGATCTGAATACCTACAAGAAGAAAATCCATACAGCCAGGTTAGTGAGGGAGGGATAGTGCCAGAGTGATGGTGGAGGCAAATTTGTAATGCAGCGGGGAACGGCTGAGATACAAAATAAGGTCTTTGCTTGTTCTCCAAAGGAGGTTGATATTGATGATGTACATAAGAACATAAGAAATAGGAGCAGGAGTAGGCCATACGGCCCCTCGAGCCTGCTCCACCATTCAATGAGACCATGGCTGATCTTCGACCTCAACTCCACTTTCCCACCCGATCCCCATATCCCTTCATTCCCCTAGAGTCCAAAAATCTATCGATCTCAGCCTTGAATATATTCAACAACTCAGCATCCACAGCCCTCTGGGGTAGAGAATTCCAAAGATTCACAACCCTCTGAGTGAAGAAATTCCTCATCTCAGTCTTAAATGTCCGACCCCTTATCCAGAGACTATGTCCCCCTAGTTCTAGACGCTCCAGCCAGGGGAAACATCCTCTCAGCATCAATCTTGTCAAGCCCTCTTACGACCTTACATGTTTCAATCAGATCACCTCTCATTCTTCTGAACTCCAGAGAGTATAGGTCCATTCTACTCAATCTCTCCTCATAGGACAACCCTCTCATCCCAGGAATTAATCTAGTGAACCTTCGTTGCACTGCCTCTAAGGCAAGTAGAACCCTCCTTAGTTAAGGAGGCCAAAGCTGTACACAGTATCCAGGTGAGGTCTCACCAAAGCCCTGTACAATTGCAGCAAGACTTCCTCACCCTTGTACTCCAACCCCCTGCAATAAAGGCCAACACACCATTTGCCTTCCTAATTGCTTGCTGTACCTGCATGTTAACTTTCTATGACTTGTGTGCAAAGACACCCAAATCATAGAATCATAGAAAGTTACGGCACAGGAGGCCATTCGGCCCATTGTGTCCATGCCGGCCGAAAACGAGCCACCCAGCCTAATCCCACTTTCA
>NW_027139752.1:85000-99140 GCF_035084215.1 Heptranchias perlo | reverse complement strand
TACCTTTAGAGACAGGTCCTTGTCCTGTGATCTCTCTCCCTCTGTCCCCCCTCCCCACTATCCTCACCTTTAGAGACGGGTCCTTGTCCTGTGATCTCTCTCCCTCTGTCCCCCCTCCCCACTATCCTCACCTTTAGAGACAGGTCCTTGTCCTGTGATCCCTCTCCCTCTGTCCCCCTCCCCACTATCCTCACCTTTAGAGACAGGTCCTTGTCCTGTGATCTCTCTCCTCTGTCCCCCCCTCCTCACTATCCTCACCTTTAGAGACGGGTCCTTGTCCTGTGATCCCTCTCCCTCTCCTGACGTGCACTCACTGGCAGTCTCCAGAATCAGGCTGCTGTCTGACTCGATGTTGATCTCACGGCCATATCTCACACTGTACACTCTCACTCTCTCCCTGGGCTGTCTCGCAATCTCCTCTCTCGCTGTATGTGCCACATGCCCTATCCTGCTCAGCTTCCAGCCGCTGCTCCTGTACAGTGTGTGAGAGCTGCAGGAGCTCGAGTCCATGTTCCTCAGTCTGTGCGTGACCATCGATTCCAGGCCCTGCCCGCGAGACAGGAATCAATAAATCACCAATTTCTAACCCTTACCACGAGGGCACCGACTCTCCCCAGGGTCAGGGTTCCCCCGCGGGGCACCGACTCTCCCCGGGGTACGGGTCCCCCCCCACGGGGCACCGACTCTCCCCGGGGTACGGGGTCCCCCCCCCCGCGGGGCACCGACTCTCCCCGGGGTACGGGTCCCCCCTGCGGGGGCACCGACTCTCCCCGGGGTACGGGTCCCCCCTGCGGGGCACCGACTCTCCCCGGGGTACGGGTCCCCCCTGCGGGGCAACCGACTCTCCCCCCGGGGTACGGGTCACCCCCCGCGGGGCACCGACTCTCCCCGGGGTACGGGTCCCCCCCCGCAGGGCACCGACTCTCCCCGGGGGTACGGGTCCCCCCCCCGCGGGGCACCGACTCTCCCCGGGGTACGGGTCACCCCCCCGCAGGGCACCGACTCTCCCCCGGGGTACGGGTCCCCCCCACGGGGGCACCGACTCTCCCCGGGGTACGGGTCCCCCCCCCCGCAGGGCACCGACTCTCCCCGGGGTACGGGTCCCCCCCCCGCAGGGCACCGACTCTCCCCGGGGTACGGGTCCCCCCGCGGGGCACCGACTCTCCCCGGGGTACGGGTCTCCCCCCCGCGGGGCAACCGACTCTCCCCGGGGTACGGGTCCCCCCCGCGGGGCACCGACTCCTCCCCGGGGTACGGGTCCCCCCCGCGGGGCACCGACTCTCCCCGGGGTACGGGTCCCCCTCGCGGGGCACCGACTCTCCCCGGGGTACGGGTCCCCCCCCCGCGGGGGCACCGACTCTCCCCGGGGTACGGGTCCCCCTCGCGGGGCACCGACTCTCCCCGGGGTACGGGGTCTCCCCCTCGCGGGGCACCGACTCTCCCCGGGGTACGGGTCCCCCTCGCGGGGCACCGACTCTCCCCGGGGTACGGGACCCACTCCGGGCACCGACTCTTCCGTCATCCCTGGTAACACTGTGATGAACTCACCCTCACTTTGTTGGACGATTCTCTGTGTGTGACCCTCTCTCCAGACTCCTGCCTCGCCTGTTCCTGACTGGCACCCCCGACGGCCATTACCCAGGGAGCAGAGACTGGGCTCGTTTCTGTAGCTGAGCCTCTGCCCTTGCTGGCTCGCTGCCAGCTACAGGTGGAGTCGTAACTCTGGCTCGAGCTCAGGTCCATCTCATAGTAACACATCTCTGGGGGGGGAAAATCGAGAGAAAGACAGGTCAGGGGTCAGGAGAAGGGTCTTCAATGGGGGGATCGAGGGAAGGACGGGTCAGGGGTCAGGAGAAGGGTCTTCAATGGGGGGATCGAGGGAAGGACGGGTCAGGGGTCAGGAGAAGGGTCTTCAATGGGGGGATCGAGGGAAGGACGGGTCAGGGGTCAGGAGAAGGGTCTTCAATGGGGGATCGAGGGAAGGACGGGTCAGGGATCAGGAGAAGGGTCTTCAATGGGGGGGATCGAGCGAAGGACAGGTCAGGGGTCAGGAGAAGGGTCTTAAATGGGGGGATCGAGGGAAGGACAGGTCAGGGGTCAGGAGAAGGGTCTTCAATGGGGGGGGATCGAGGGAAGGACAGGTCAGGGGTCAGGAGAAGGGTCTTAAATGGGGGGATCGAGGAAGGACAGGTCAGGGGTCAGGAGAAGGGTCTTCAATGGGGGGGATCGAGGGAAGGACAGGTCAGGGGTCAGGAGAAGGGTCTTCAATGGGGGGGATCGAGGGAAGGACAGGTCAGGGGTCAGGAGAAGGGTCTTCAATGGGGGGATCGAGGGAAGGACAGGTCAGGGGTCAGAAGGGTCTTTGATGGGGAGGTCAAGGGGTCAGGATAAGGGTCTTCGATGGGGGTGTGGCTTGATGTACCAGAGGGAGGGGCTTCGAATGGAGAGTTAATATGCCCCCATTTGTCCGTATCCCTCAATCCCCAACAAAAATCTCCCGATCTCAGTCTCGAAAACTCCAACTGACCCCCAACACCCACAGCTTTTTGGGGGGAGAGAGTTCCAGATTCCCACTCCCCCTTTGTGTGAAGAAATCCTTCCTGACATCACCCCCTGAACGGCCGAGCTCTGATTTTAAGATTATTCCCCCCTTGTTCTGGACTCTCCCAACAGAGGAAATAGTTTCTCTCCATCGACCCCATCAAATCCTTTAATCATCTTAAACCCCTCGATTAGATCACCCCTTAATCTCCGACACTCGAGGGAATACAAGCCCAGTCTGTGTCACCTCTCCTCGTTATTTAACCCTTTAAGCCCCCGGGATCGTTCTGGTGAATCTGCTCTGCGCCCCCTCCAAGGCCAGTATATCTTTCCTGAGGTGCGGTGCCCAGAACTGAACGCAGTCTCTCCAGACTGGGTGTGACCAGAGGTCAGTATAACCTGGAGCATCATCTCCATCCCTTCGTATTCCAGCCCCTCGAGATAAAGGCCTCCCTCCCACTGGCCGTTGTAATTATTTTTTGAGTCATGATGTTGGGAATGAGAAGGGGTTTGTGAAGTTAACCCGTCTGGAGCTCACCCCTCTGTTGCCCTGCTGTCTCGGGACACCTTCGATGGGCAGGAGAGCTCTGCTGGCTGGGGTCCGTCCAGTGTGTCGGTCCCTCTGACCTGTTCCAGGGGTATCCCCCGGCACTGAGAGCCCAGTCTGGGCACCTGCGTCCCACAGCTGGCTCTCCGAGTCCCACTGGATTCAGGGCACGGCACCAGGATCTGGGGGAGCAGATCACAACACAATCAGGTCATTGGCTGTTACCAAGTAACAAATACACGCTCACTCTCCTCACACAAATATACGCTCACTCTCTCACACAAATACTCACGCTCTCTCACACAAATACTCACGCTCTCTCACAAAATACTCACGCTCTCTCACTACAAATACTCACGCACACCTCTCACACAAATACACGCTCACTCTCACACAACAAATACACGCTCACTCTCACACACAAATACTCACACTCTCACACAAATACTCACACACTCTCACACAAATACAGCGCTCACTCTCACACACAAATACTCACGCTCTCTCACACAAATACTCACGCTCTCTCACACAAATACTCACGCTCTCTCACATCAAATACTCACGCTCTCTCACACAAATACTCACGGCTCTCTCACACAAATACTCACGCTCTCTTCACACAAATACTCAGCGCTCTCTCACATCGAAGATACTCACGCTCTCTCAGCACGAGCAAGATACTCACAAGGCTCTCTCACACAAATACTCACGCTCTCTCACACAAATACTCACGCTCTCTCACACAAATACTCACGCTCTTCTCAGCACAAATACTCACTCTCACAGCCCACGACACACTCACTCTCACACCCACACACAACTCACTCTCACACCCACAACACTCCCACACACTCACTCACTCTCACCCACACACTCACTCACTCTCACCCACACACACACTCACTCTCACCCACACACTCACTCTCACCCACTCACTCTCCACACACTCACCCACACACTCACCCACACACTCACCCACACACTCACCCACACACTCACCCACACCCACTCACCCACACACTCACCCACACACTCACCCCACACACTCACCCACACACTCACCCTCACCCACACAACTCACCCTCACCCACTACACTCACCCTCACCCACACACTCACTCTCACCCACACACTCACCCTCACCCACACACTCACTCTCACCCACACACTCACCCACACACTCACCCACACACTCACCCACACACTCACCCACACACTCACCCACACACTCACCCACACACTCACCCTCACCCACACACCACCCCTCACCCACACACTCACTCTCACCCACACACTCACTCTCACCCACACACTCACTCTCACCACACACTCACCCACTACACTCACCCACACACTCTACTCCACACACTCACCCACACACTCACTCTCACCCACACACTCACCCACACACTCACCCACACACTCACCCACACACTCACCCACACACTCACCCACACACTCACCCACACACTCACCCACACACTCACCCACACACTCACCCTCACCCACACACTCACCCTCACCCACACACTCACTCTCACCCACACACTCACCCTCACCCACACACTCACCCTCACCCACACACTCACCCTCACCACTCACTCACCCTCACCCACTCACTCACCCTCACCCACTCACTCACACCTCACCCACTCACTCACCCTCACCCAACTCACATCACCCTCACCCACTCACTTCACCCTCACCCACTCACTCACCCTCACCCACACACACACTCACCCTCACCCACACACTCACCCTCACCCACTCAGCTCACCCTCACCCACACACACACTCACCCTCACCCACACACTCACCCTCACCCACTCACTCACCCTCACCCCACTCACTCACTCACTCTCACCCACTCACTCACTCACTTCGCACCCACTCACTCACATCACTCTCACCCACCCACACACTCACTCACTCTCACCCACACACTCACTCACTCTCACCACACACTCACTCACTCACTCTCACCCACACACTCACTCACTCTCACCCACACACACACACTCTCACCCACACACTCACGTCACTCTCACCCACACACTCACTCACTCTCACCCACTCACTCACTCACTCTCACCCACACACTCACTCACTCTCACCCACACACACTCACTCACTCTCACCCACACACACACTCTCACCACACACTCACTCACTCTCACCCACACACTCACTCACTCTCACCCACACACTCACTCACTCTCACCCACACACCACTCACTCTCACCCACACACAACACTCTCACACCAACACATCTCACTCACTCTCACCCACACACTCACTCACTCTCACCCACACACTCACTCACTCTCACCCACACACGCACTCACTCTCACCCACACACGCACTCACTCTCACCACACACTCACTCACTCTCACCCCACACTCACTCACTCTCACCCACACACACACTCTCACCCACACACTCACTCACTCTCACCAACACACTCACTCACTCTCACCCACACACTCACATCACTCTCACCCACACACTCACTCACTCTCACCCACACACACACTCACTCTCACCCACACACACACTCACTCTCACCCACACACACCAACTCACTCTCACCCACACCACTCACTCACACTCACCACACACTCACACACTCTCACCCACACAACACTCACTCACTCCACCCACACACTCACTCACTCTCACCCACACACTCACCACTCCCCACACACTCACTCTCACCCACACACTCACTCTCACCCACCACTCACCCTCACCCACACACTCACTCTCACCCACACACTCACTCTCACCCACACACTCCCCACACTCACCACCCACACACCACCTCACCCACACACTCACCCTCACACCTCACCCTCACCCTCACCCACACACACACTCTCACCCACACACTCACCCCTCACCCACACACTCACCCTCACCCCACCACACTCACCTCTCACCCACACACCACCCTCACCCACACACTCACCCTCCACCCCACACACTCAACCCCCTCACCCACACACCTCACCCTCACCCTCACCCACACACACACTCTCACCCACACACTCACCCTCACCCTCACCCACACACTCACCCTCACCCACACACTCACCCTCACCCTCACCCACCACACACTCTCACCCACCCACACTCCCCCACACCCTCACCCACACACTCACCCTCACCCACACACTCACCCTCACCCCACACCCACACACTCACCCACACACACACTCTCACCCACACACTCACACCTCACACCTCACCCACACACTCACTCTCACCCACACACTCACTCCACCCACACACACTCTCACCCACACACTCACCCTCACCCTCACCCACTCACTCACCTCTCACCCCACACACTCACTCACACTCACCACACACTCACTCTCACCCACACATCACTCTCACCCACACACACACTCACCTCACCCACACACACACTCCACCCACACACTCACTCTCACCCACACACTCACTCACTCTCACCCACACACTCACTCTCACCCACACACACACTCACTCTCACCCACACACACACTCACTCTCACCCCACACACACACTCTCACCCACCACACACACTCACTCTCACCCACACACACACTCACTCTCACCCACACACTCACTCACTCTCACCCACACACTCACTCTCACCCACACACTCACCCTCACCCACACACTCACCCTCACCCACACACTCACCCTCACCCACACACTCACCCTCACCCTCACCCACACACACACTCTCACCCACACACTCACCCTCACCCTCACCCACACACTCACTCTCACCCACACACTCACCCTCACCCACTCACTCACTCTCACCCACACACTCACTCACCCTCCACCCACACACTCACCCTCACCCACACACTCACCCTCACCCACACACTCACCCTCACCCACACACTCACCCTCACCCACACACTCACCCTCACCCTCACCCACACACACACTCTCACCCACACACTCACCCTCACCCTCACCCACACACTCACCCTCACCCACACACTCCACCCTCACCCTCACCCACACACACACTCTCACCCACACACTCACCCTCACCCTCACCCACACACTCACCCTCACCCACACACTCACCCTCACCCTCACCCACACACTCACCCACACACTCACTCTCACCCACACACACCTCACCCACACCCTCACCCTCACACTCACCTCTCCCACACACTCACTCTCACCCACACACACACTCTCACCCACACACTCACCCTCACCCTCACCCACTCACTCACTCTCACCCACACACTCACTCACTCTCACCCACACACTCACTCTCACCCACACACTCACTCTCACCCACACACACACTCACTCTCACCCACACACACACTCTCACCACACACTCACTCTCACCCACACACTCACTCACTCTCACCCACACACTCACTCTCACCCACACACACACTCACTCTCACCCACACACACACTCTCACCCACACACACACTCACTCTCACCCACACACACACTCACTCCACCCACACACACACTCACTCTCACCCACACACTCACTCTCACCCACACACTCACTCTCACCCACACACACACTCACTCTCACCCACACACACACTCACTCTCACCCACCACACACTCACTCTCACCCACACACACACTCACTCTCACCCACACACACACTCACTCTCACCCACACACACACTCACTCTCACCCACACACACACTCACTCTCACACACACACACTCACTCTCACACACACACACTCACTCTCACCCACACACACACTCACTCTCACACACACACACACTCACTCTCACACACACACACACACTCACTCTCACACACACACACACTCACTCTCACACACACACACACTCACTCTCACACACACACACACTCACTCTCACACACACACACACTCACTCTCACACACACACACTCACTCTCACACCACACACTCACTCACTCTCACAACACACACACTCACTCTCACACACACACTCACTCTCACACACACACACTCACTCTCACACACTCACTCTCACACCACACACCTCTCTCACACACACACTCACTCTCACACACCACACACTCACTCTCACACACACACTCACTCTCACCCACACACAGAGCCCCCACCCACACACACAGTCTCTCACACACAAACATAGCAGGAAAGGCAGAGGGTCCATTCCCAGGCTGTGTATGGACCCATTGTCCCCTCCCCATTAATTACCTGGAGCTCGCTGCGAAGGGTGAACCGGATATCCTGTAGGCTGATGGTACGATCACGCTGTCTGGGTCTGATCCCAGTCTGTACGATGCTGAGGAAGGGAGAGGGTACCCGGGGATCAAGGGAAAGCGAGTGCCCAGAGATCAGCATTTCTTTCACAGTCAGCCCATCAAGGTCGGTCCAGGGAACAGTGTCTGAAACATAAACCGCAAGAAAATTAACACCCACTCTCCCTGGGGTACGGGTCTCCGCCACGGGGCACCTACTCTCCCCCGGGGTACGGGTCCCCCGCGGGGCACCGACTCTCCCCCGGGGTATGGGTCCCCCCCACGAGGCACCGACTCTCCCCGGGGTACGGGTCCCCCCACGAGGCACCGACTCTCCCCGGGGTACGGGTCCCCCCCACGAGGCACCGACTCTCCCCGGGGTACGGGTCCCCCCCACGAGGCACCGACTCTCCCCGGGGTACGGGTCCCCCCCGCGGGGCACCGACTCTCCCCCGGGGGTACGGGCTGGGGATAAACCCTGGGCCTTTTGTGCAGTGTATGTGGGGCTCAGTCCTGTGTCCTCTTACCTGTGAAGGTCTCCTGGATCACTGTACAGAAGCTGTAGACATCCGATCGCTCAGTGCCAGCCCGGCCGCAGATGATCTCGGGCGGCAGCCAATTGTAGAGCTGGTGAGGGAGAGTTGATGCTGCGATGTCATCAGTCCTGGCACAATAAACAAGAGCAGTGAGACAGAGAGCAGCCGCAGGAGGTCCCCCACCTCCCACTCCCCCCTAACCAACACACCACCTTATCTCAATGTCCAGGGAGAGAAGGAACGGGCAGGTGTCCCTCCACCGTGGGCCTCAGTCCCTTCCCCTGGTGTCCCTCCACCGTGGGCCTCAGTCCCTTCCCTGGTCTCCCTCCACCGTGGGCCTCAGTCCCTTCCCCTGGTCTCCCTCCACCGTAGGACTCAGTCCCTTCTCCTGGTCTCCCCTCCACCGTGGGCCTCAGTCCCTTCCCCTGGTCTCCCTCCACCGTGGGCCTCAGTCCCTTCCCCTGGTCTCCTCCACGTGGGCCTCAGTCCCTTCCCCTGGTCTCCCTCCACCGTAGGACTCAGTCCCTTCTCCTGGTCTCCCTCCACCGTGGGGCCTCAGTCCCTTCCCCTGGTCTCCCTCCACCGTAGGACTCAGTCCCTTCTCCTGGTCTCCCTCCACCGTGGGGCCTCAGTCCGTTCCCCTGGTCTCCCTCCACCGTGGGGCCTCAGTCCCTTGCCCTGGTCTCCCTCCACCGTGGGCCTCAGTCCCTTCCCCTGGTCTCCCTCCACCGTGGGACTCTGTCCCTTCCCCTGGTGTCCTGCTCCGTGGGACTCTGTCCCTTCCCCTGGTGTCCCTCCACCGTGGGGCCTCAGTCCTTTCCCCTGGTGTGCCTCCACTGTGGGGCCTCAGTCCCTTCCCATGGTGTTCCTCCACCGTGGGCCTCTGTCCCTTCCCCTGGTGTCCCTCCACCGTGGGGCCTTAGTCCCTTCCCCTGGTGTCCCTCCACCGTGGGGCTCAGTCCCTTCCCCTGGTGTCCCTCCACCGTGGGGCTCAGTCCCTTCCCCTGGTGTCCCTCCACCGTGGGGCTCTGTCCCTTCCCCGGGTGTCCTGCTCCTGGGACTCTGTCCCTTCCCCGGGTGTCCCTGCTCCTGGGACTCTGTCCCTTCCCCGGGTGTCCTGCTCCTGGGACTCTGTCCCTTCCCCCGGGTGTCCTGCTCCTGGGACTCTGTCCCTTCCCCGGGTGTCCTGCTCCTGGGACTCTGTCCCTTCCCCGGGTGTCCTGCTCCTGGGACTCTGTCCCTTCCCCGGGTGTCCTGCTCCTGGGACTCTGTCCCTTCCCCGGGTGTCCTGCTCCTGGGACTCTGTCCCTTCCCCGGGTGTCCTGCTCCTGGGACTCTGTCCTTCCCCGGGTGTCCTGCTCCTGGGACTCTGTCCCTTCCCCGGGTGTCCTGCTCCTGGGACTCTGTCCCTTCCCGGGTGTCCTGCTCCTGGGACTCTGTCCCTTCCCCGGGTGTCCTGCTCCTGGGACTCTGTCCCTTCCCCGGGTGTCCTGCTCCTGGGACTCTGTCCCTTCCCCGGGTGTCCTGCTCCTGGGACTCTGTCCCTTCCCCGGGTGTCCTGCTCCTGGGACTCTGTCCCTTCCCCGGGTGTCCTGCTCCTGGGACTCTGTCCCTTCCCCGGGTGTCCTGCTCCTGGGACTCTGTCCCTTCCCCGGGTGTCCTGCTCCTGGGACTCTGTCCCTTCCCCGGGTGTCCTGCTCCTGGGGACTCTGTCCCTTCCCCGGGTGTCCTGCTCCTGGGACTCTGTCCCTTCCCCGGGTGTCCTGCTCCTGGGGACTCTGTCCCTTCCCCGGGTGTCCTGCTCCTGGGACTCTGTCCCTTCCCCGGGTGTCCTGCTCCTGGGACTCTGTCCCTTCCCCGGGTGTCCTGCTCCTGGGACTTCTGTCCCTTCCCCGGGTGTCCTGCTCCTGGGACTCTGTCCCTTCCCCGGGTGTCCTGCTCCTGGGACTCTGTCCCTTCCCCGGGTGTCCTGCTCCTGGGACTCTGTCCCTTCCCCGGGTGTCCTGCTCCTGGGACTCTGTCCCTTCCCCGGGTGTCCTGCTCCGTGGGACTCTGTCCCTTCCCCGGGTGTCCTGCTCCGTGGGACTCTGTCCCTTCCCCGGGTGTCCTGCTCCGTGGGACTCTGTCCCTTCCCCGGGTGTCCTGCTCCCGTGGGACTCTGTCCCTTCCCCGGGTGTCCTGCTCCGTGGGACTCTGTCCCTTCCCCGGGTGTCCTGCTCCGTGGGGACTCTGTCCCTTCCCCGGGTGTCCTGCTCCTGGGACTCTGTCCCTTCCCCGGGTGTCCCTCCACCGTGGGACTCTGTCCCTTCCCCTGGTGTCCCTCCACCGTGGGACTCTGTCCCTTCCCCTGGTGTCCCTCCACCGTGGGACTCTGTCCCTTCCCCTGGTGTCCCTCCACCGTGGGACTCAGTCCCTTCCCCTGGTGTCCCACTCCCTGGGACTCAGTCCCTTCCCCTGGTGCCCTCCACCGTGGGGCCTCTGTCCCTTCCCCTGGTGTCCCTCCACCGTGGGGCCTCTGTCCCTTCCCCTGGTGTCCCTCCACCGTGGGGCCTCTGTCCCTTCCCTGGTGTCCCTCCACCGTGGGGCCTCTGTCCCTTCCCCTGGTGTCCCTCCACCGTGGGGCCTCTGTCCCTTCCCTGGTGTCCCTCCACCGTGGGGCCTCTGTCCCTTCCCCTGGTGTCCCACTCCCTTGGCCTCTGTCCCTTCCCCTGGTGTCCCTCCACCGTGGGGCCTCTGTCCCTTCCCCTGGTGTCCCACTCCCTGGGCCTCTGTCCCTTCCCCTGGTGTCCCTCCACCGTGGGGCCTCTGTCCCTTCCCCTGGTGTCCCTCCACCGTGGGGCCTCAGTCCCACACTGTGAGGAGTGGACTCCCTGTAATTGATGATGGTAGTATACTGCCAGTACCTCTCCTGCAGGTACTCCAGGTTGGAGAGTTTTGACGACTGCCATGCTGATGATCTGCACAGCGTGTGAGGTGAGTGAACGATGGAGGAAGCCCTGGAGTGTAGGAAGAGCAGGGCCTCACACACCTGGTAGAGCAAGTGCACAATGACCTCCGAGCGAAACTCAGGGAACTCCGACCTCTACACAAGAGAAAAAAACAGTCCCCGTCAGTCCTGGGTCACCACAGGAACAGGGGTCACAGCTCACCACGGGTACGGTAGCATAGTGGTTATGTTACTGGGCTAGTAATCCAGAGGCCTGGACTAAAATCCAGAGTCATGAGTTCAAATCCCGCCACGGCAGCTGGCGAATTTAAATTCAATTAATTTATTAAATTCAATTAATTAAATAAAAATCTGGAATTAAAATACTAGTATCAGTAATGATGGCCATGAAACTACCGGATTGTCGTAAAAACCCATCTGGTTCACTAATGTCCTTTAGGGAAGGAAACCTGCCGTCCTTACCCGGTCTGGCCTATATGTGACTCCAGACCCACAGCAATGTGGTTGATTCTTAATCACCCTCTGAAATGGCCCAGCAAGACTCTCAGTTGTAAAATCTCGCTACGAAAAGTCATAATAAGAATAAAACCGGACGGACCACCCGGCATCGGACCACGAGGCACCGGACACGACAACGGCAAAACACCAAGCCCAGTCGACCCTGCAAGGTCCTCCTTACTAACATCTGGGGACTTGTGCCAAAATTGGGAGAGCTGTCCCACAGACGAGTCAAGCAACAGCCTGACATAGCCATACTCACAGAATCATATCTTTCAGCCAACGTCCCAGACTCTTCCATCACCATCCCTGGGTATGTCCTGTCCCACCGGCAGGACAGACCCACCAGAGGTGGCGGTACAGTGATATACAGTCAGGAGGGAGTGGCCCTGGGAGTCCTCAACATTGACTCTGGACCCCATGAAATCTCATGGCATCAGGTCAAACATGGGCAAGGAAACCTCCTGCTGATTACCACCTACCGTCCTCCCTCAGCTGATGAATCAGTCCTCCTCCATGTTGAACACCACTTGGAGGAAGCACTGAGGGGAGCAAGGGCACAAAATGTACTCTGGGTGGGGGACTTCAATGTCCATCACCAAGAGTGGCTCGGGAGCACCACTACTGACCGAGCTGGCCGAGTCCTGAAGGACATAGCTGCTAGACTGGGCCTGCGGCAGGTGGTGAGCGAACCAACACGAGGGAAAAACATACTTGACCTCGTCCTCACCAATCTACCTGTCGCAAATGCATCTGTCCATGACAGTATTGGTAGGAGTGACCACCGCACAGTCCTCGTGGAGATGAAGTCCCGTCTTCGCACTGAGGACACCATCCAACGTGTTGTGTGGCACTACCACCGTGCTAAATGGGATAGATTCAGAATGGATCTAGCAGCTCAAAACTGTGCATCCATGAGGCGCTGTGGGCCGTCAGCAGCAGCAGAATTGTATTCCAGCACAATCTGTAACCTCATGGCCCGGCATATTCCTCACTCAACCATTACCAACAAGCTAGGGGATCAACCCTGGTTCAATGAAGAGTGTAGAAGAGCATGCCAGGAGCAGCACCAGGCGTACCTAAAAATGAGGTGCCAACCTGGTGAAGCTACAACTCAGGACTACATGCATGCTAAACAGCGGAAGCAACATGCCATAGACAGAGCTAAGCTATTCCACAACCAACGGATCAGATCAAAGCTCTGCAGTCCTGCCACATCCAGTCGTGAATGGTGGTGGACAATTAAACAACTAACGGGAGGAGGAGGCTCTGCAAACATCCCCATTCTCAATGATGGCGGAGTCCAGCACATGGGTGCAAAAGACAAGGCTGAAGCGTTTGCAACCATCTTCAGCCAGAAGTGCCGAGTGGATGATCCATCTCAGCCTCCTCCCGATATCCCCACCATCACGGAAGCCAGTCTTCGGCCAATTCGATTCACTCCACGTGATATCAAGAAACGGCTGAGTGCACTGGATACAGCAAAGGCTATGGGCCCCGACAACATCCCGGCTGTAGTGCTGAAGACTTGTGCTCCAGAACTAGCTGCGCCTCTAGCCAAGCTGTTCCAGTACAGCTACAACACTGGCATCTACCCGACAATGTGCAAAATTGCCCAGGTATGTCCTGTCCACAAAAAGCAGGACAAATCCAATCCGGCCAATTACCGCCCCATCAGTCTACTCTCAATCATCAGCAAAGTGATGGAAGGTGTCATCGACAGTGCTATCAAGCGGCACTTACTCACCAATAATCTGCTCACCGATGCTCAGTTTGGGTTCCGCCAGGACCACTCGGCTCCAGACCTCATTACA